>NW_028301536.1:3217500-3512500 GCF_042242905.1 Orbicella faveolata | reverse complement strand
TGAGCTACTTTCAAAGGGGGTAGTCTATGTTCCCTTGATCCCTTGAAAACAGTGTTGAAAATTTCATTTTTCTTCCTTGTTCCCTATTTAATAAATTCCATTTTCCCCCAGACGTATAGACTTTGTTGTCAAAGTTCCCTTTAGTTGTAGAGATACCCTTGTTCCCTCAAATGAATTCCAATAACATATCTTAATTGTTCCCAGCTGGAAATAAAATGATCATGTTCCCTTGTTCCCCAAACCTTTAACCTTTAACCTTTAACCTTTACCCTTTTACCCTCTGTGGTACATGTAGAACACATGGTTTTTGTGTTTTTGAGACCACATATAAAATGCATCAATGTTTTTGTTTCTGCCCATAACACGATCTTTGTTTAAGTGAATTTATTCACCGAGCACAATTGAATGTAATCCTTTGAAATGACTGCTTAACTTTTAGTTTGGTTGCCAAACTCATTCAAACATAATCTAATGGATTGTCAGGGCAATTTGGTTTGATTTGTTCGATTGAGTTCGATTGGTTTGGAAATCATACATGTATTCACACAATGACAAAGTTCAGTGTTCGATTTTGATTTGTACATGCAATCAAAGGGTTCCTTGAAAGTAAGCCATAAAAGAGGGTTGAATGTGCATGTAAGTTGTCTAAATTTGCATTATTAAAAAAAATGCTAGTCATCTGGTGAAAGGAACAAAAATTAAATAACAATTTTAATGCTTTCTTTTTGAAGACTTGACATGGCTAAAACCAATGCATCAAATTCCCGCAAAAGAATGGCAGGTAAGACATGGGTGATGCCAACTTTAGTCAAAGGTACCAGTGATGACAACAGAAGTGGAACAAAGGCCAACACTGGTCACGGGCAGTTACATACATACACAAATACATAATAACTTTATTTTGATTCAAATTTACAGGGTCAGCTAATTAAAAAAAGCTAATATTTTCAAGGATAATAAACATTGCAAATATAAAAACAAAAAGTACTAACTACTAACAATAATTAATTTTGGCTACCTTATATATATAAAATGAATAATTAGTGTAGTAATCAGCTATTATACCTGAAACGAGACTGTTTTTACGAGGTGTTTAAAACCAGTTAAAGTAGGTTCCACTCTAAAGTTCTCAGGTAGAGAGTTCCAAATTTTGGAAGCAAAATACTTAAAAGAGTGAAGACCATAAGGAGTGAAATTTTGGAGGAAAGATGCAAATGGATAATTAAATTCCTGAGAAGACTAAAAGAAGGTCATAAACGGTGTTTTGACTTTAAAAACTTGAATTTAGTGATAAAACGAATGTGCATGTGTAATCAACTGCAAATTTCTAATGACAATTCAGTCTGTGCGACTTTATTTTAAAGTGTGAAGGTTAAATAATATGTGGAAAATTAATTGGAAACCATAGGTTACATTTAGTTCAGTTAGAATTCTACTAAAACAATTAGATTACTTGCTCTTGAATTCTATGCAGTGATAGTTGATTAGGCCTTAAATCAGCCTCATCCACTGTCACCTCATAGAAATCTCGAACTCCTAATCTAATTGTTAAAGAGCTGCATATAATTAACAATTATTCTTTGAAATTGATGTGAATAGTGGCACAACATTTACCAAGCTGCGAAGTGCACGGCGAGGTAAATGAGTACATGTAAGAATCAAGCCACTGTAGTAGTGTCAAGTAAGGATCACGCATTAATAGTTTTCTATATTTTGGGGGCATTTGTAGTAAAACAATATCCTACTAAACCTGCAGTGATTGTTGGATCTGAATGGTTATAGCAAACTTGGCACTATGCACCCAGCTTGTGGGAGCTGCTATTTATTATCTCATATCCAAAGTGCATTCATGGAATAATTGTTTATTAGTTAGACATAGCGAACCAATCAGATTGTTTGAAATGCCAAGAGTGTGTTATATACTAATGATGATGATAGTAATGTATGCATTCTTCATGAGTGTGTGATTTATGCGACATGCAGGTCCTCCCAAAGTACATGTATCTGGAGGTAAAAGGACAAAGACACAAACAAAAATATCCACTCAAGCTAAAACAATGAAAGGTGACTATGACTGATTACGTCTTTTTCAGGGGAGAAGGGATGGTGCAGTGGTGGGAGCACTCGCCTCATACCAGTGTGGCCTGGGTTTGATTCCGGACCAGTGCCATATGTGGGTTGAGTTGTTGGTTCTTATCTTGCTCTGAGAGTTTTTCTCCGGGTACTCTGGTTTCCCACTCTCTTTGAAAACTACCACCTTCAAATTTGACCAGCATAGAGGACCTGCATGAAAACCAGCTAAAGCTGATGTAACTTTGTCTCTAATAAATTACGATAGACATTATTGTAATTTATTTTGTTTTTTATTGAGAACATTGCTGTGTGTGTACAATATGTTCAGTGCTCTCTGCTGTAATTTTTGCACTGTTCAAACTCAATACAGTGACTAGAGGTCTAACACTACCAACAGTCATCAAAATTGCGATAAATTTCCTTGTGCTTTCCATTACAAGTTATCATGTCTGGTAATTTTAGTTCTTTACTTACTGCAGCTGTTAGCAAGAAGGACAAGGGAAAGAATCGTTTCTGTTGTTTATTGTTTCCATGGAAACATCAAATGCTGTAAAAAAAAATACGTATTTTTTACAAAACTTCAATCTATTTCCAACAACTGGTGTAATTTTCATAGTGATCCGATGAAACAAAAATGCTTTGTATGGTTTCTGTGCTCACCTACCCAAAGTAGAATTTCACTGTGCTACTGATTGCTCTTCATTAGTTATCATGCCTGGTAATAATTGTAGTTCTTTTGTTCCAGCTACAGCTAGGACAACTGTTAGCAAGAAGGGAATCACTCAAGCTACAGTGAGCAAACAGAAGAGCGGAGGTGACTTATTGATTGCTTACACATACAAAAGTCTTAGAGGGTATTTTTGCCATGATTTTATGGTGCAAAACTGATGACAGTTTCTGTGCTCTTCTACCAAAGTAGAAGTCCACTGTGCTACTGATGCTCTTGATCTTAAGTTATTATGTCTCGTAATTGTAGTTATTTTGTTGATCCAGCTACAGCTCGGACGACTGTTAGCAAGAAGGGAAACACTCAAGCTACAGTGAGGAAACTAATGAGTGGAGGTGACTCTGATTGATTGCTACACACATACAAAACTCTTACAGGGTATTTTTTGCCATGTGGTGTAAAACTGTGCTCAACAGGAGCTAGATACAGTGGAACCTCTGATAAGCGACGCCCCTAAATGTCAAGCGTTCCTGTAGGTGGTTGCTTAGGGAGGTGGTTGCTTGTGAAAGCTTAGACCCAGTGTTAGACCATACTGGGTCAAAATTTTGCTTCATTAGCATATGTTAACTGCAGAGACATGCCATTTTTTAAATGTTTTATATTTCATGTAAAAAGTCAATTTTGAGAAAAAAAAAACGCTACCTCTGACCCCATTGAGAAAAATTCGGTCACTTGTACTAATGCGACCCGCATTCTTGGGTAGTACAGGAATGCGACACCTTATCCAATTTCCACTCTATTATCTGTCATTAAGTTGTTGCTTATGTGGTCACTTACAAGAGGTGGCTGTTTACAAGAGGTTCTAAATATAGTGATTTGACTTAGAAAGTTTTGGTATTTTGGAAAACTGGTCACGCTGAGGAGAGGTGGTCGCTTATGAGAGGTGGTGGCAACCGGTGGTTTGACTGTACAATGCATCATTGCTGGTAACAGGAGAAAACACTTTGATAATTAAAGTTCTAGAATGTTCAACTGTAGTAGAATTTGATGTTTTCCATTATGAATTACTGGGTTTAGACATTGTGATGTTATTATTCATGTTCTGTACTGACACAAGGTGTTTCTCTGTTCTCTGTTCTCTGTTCTCTGTTCGTTATGATTGATGTTCTTTACTGACACAAGGTGTTTCTCTGTTCGCACACTGCAAGCCTACAAATAATTTTTGTCTATAAGCAGGTCATTTGTCAGGCCAAAGACAAGTTTTGACCTGACAAAAAGCCAGTCTGGTCGGACAATTTTTTTTGTCGTTAGAAATTAAAAATAAGAGACATTTGAGACAGTTTGGTATTTCAGTGTAGACCCTTCGCAAAAATGTTGGTTGCAAATGGCTTAAAAGTAAAATCAATTGAATGTAAACTTGATACTAGCAACAGAAAGGGAACCTTTACATTAAGTCGGGTATTATTTTACAGTTGAAAATCGACAAATTTACAAACAATTGTACCCCTAGTTTGCCTTCACTCACTTGCTCACACGTGTATTCCGTAGTTTCCCGCATATCAAGTTTCCCAGAAAACCACGGGGAAATATCCCGCTTAGACAGCTCATCAGTATAAAAACTGACAATAACATTCAGAGACTTAAAAATTGGCTGAAATGAATTCTTCGACTTTTTCTGAAGGCAAGTTTCCCCTGAAAAGTTTCGGGGTCAATTGAGTAAAAAATTTGCATAAGTAGATGAAATTCGAATTGGAAGTGGTCGTGACCACAAAGCGTGACTAATTTGTACATTCACCCTTTTCACAAAAACATGTCTGTGATACAGAAACTAATTCAAAGTATATTGAACCACAGAAGTATAAAAACCTATAAAGAGCTATAAAACTGATTTTTGATGATACGGATTAGAAAAACATTTGGTTACGTTTTAGAGATTTTAAAGTTTTTGAAAGCAATTGCATTCCGATAAACGAAACATGAGAATTTGGGCTGTGTATCCAATTTGCATAATATTTCAATCGGGTCAAATTACGACTCAAAATTAATTCCACAACACTTGCAGATATTAAACTACGAGGAACGACATAAGAACTCAGATTTTTGTAGTTTTTCAGACGAACATAATGCGGACTAAATGGGGCTTCACGATCTTTCACGACACACTGCAAAATGCATAGATTAACATGTAACTTGAATAATCGACATGACATTTGAGACGACACATTGTGCATGATAGAATTATTTCTCAGAAATGGAATAAAAACAAAACTGATAACAAAACATTTTTGCGTAGTATTGTGTGGCAGTATAACAAAATAAGTCACAAATTTCTAGTTAAAATATTTTTCATTTAGCAGAAATGCCCGGCCGGTCAGAGTGTCCGACTAGACTAAGCTTTTACCTGTCAAAACCCCAAATTTACCGGACAATTGTCCGATGACCGACTGTTACTTGCAGGCTTGCACACTGTGAGTGTCCCTCTGACTCCATGTACTATTTATACAAAAAAGAATGATTTGAAATGACTTTTTGATTTACATGAAATCAAAAATGCTCAGAATTTCTTTAATCTTGCATAATTATTCCACTTGTCGTGCTCCATAGTTTAAGACATTGGTGATTAAGGTCTTTTATATCACTGCTCTGGTTCGTGCAAAATTCATCTTTTATCGATTTTCATTCATTTTGTTTATTGTTTACATGTAAACATCAAATGCCTTAAGAAAAGTACATTTTACAAAACTTCAATATCTATTTCCAACAACTGGTGTAATTTTTATAGCCATCTGATGAAAGGAAAACGCTTGGTATGGTCCAAAAAACTGTATCGAGACACCTTAATTACAAATAATTTTGGTTTCTGGGCATTCTACTCTGATGGCTGCACCGTCGATTTTATGAACTTATCTACAGGTGCGTGAGGCCGGTTCCTATATTTTAAGAGGTTATGCCAAACTGAAGCCACCTGCTGTTAGGACAACAACATTTGGTCCTCACTCTTTCCGCTATCTCGCCTCTAATGCATCGAACAAATTACCGGACACTACTCAGAAGGCTGATACCCTTTCTATGTTTAAACACAAACTCAAACAATTTAAGAACAATAGACGATCACGGTAAATTAGTTTTTATATAAATCCATTTAAAATACTTAGTTTTTCTAGTTAATTATTAAGTGTTTTCGGAGATACTAGCACAACAGTGCTATTTTAAAAAATCCCAATAGAAATAAAGTTGATGATGATGATGATGGTTTCTGTGCTCACCTACCCAAAGTAGAATTTCACTGTGCTGCTGATGTTCTTCATTAGTTATCATGTCTGGTAGTATTGTAGTTCTTTTGTTCCAGCTACAGGTTGGACGACTGTTAGCAAGAAGGGTACCACTCAAGCTACAGTGAGGAAACAAATGAGCGGAGGTGACTGTGATTGATTGCTACACATACAAAATTCTTATGAATGCTATATTTGCCATATCATGCAAAACTGAACTCAACAAGAGTTAGATCGATACAATGCACCTGAGTCCTGGTAACAGGGGAAGACACTTAGATCATTAAAGTTCAAAAACATTTCCACTGTTCTACTGATCCTATATTTCAAAAGTTAGTGCATCTAGTAATGGTGATGTTTGTTCATGTGTTGTACTGACTCTAGTAGTTTCTCACGAAACAGGTACCAAGACACCACCAGCCAAGGCAGCAAGACCAGAGAAAAAAGGTGAAGGTGACTGGTATTTGTATGACTTCTTTATGCTGTACAGTTTTAAAGTTAAACCCACTGTCCCTTCTGTGGGCCAAATTCGAAGAGTACTGGCAGATAGAGACCAAGGCCATTCAGTATAAGAGAATGAGAGCGTTAAAAGATTAGACTCTATCACAAAGCAGCTGTATGGGAATGCAATTGTTTCTTTTTTCGATGATACATGCGATGGTTTTCATTTAGATTAAATAATGATTCGTATGTGAATTGTTGAAGATGACTCATAACGGGTTTGCAAGGTACCGTAAAATCCTAGAAAACTACTGGAATTATAGAATTTTCTTTCAACTAAACAATATGTCAATCTATATTCAATCAGCGCTAACATAGGCTTGTATCGCGTTGCACTTGAATGTTCAGCTGAATAAAGCACTCTCGAGCTGTGACTACTGTTATAGTCGTCCTGCACCATTTATATATTGGGCATGGGGAGACAGGGATTACCGTTTATTTTGAAAGTCATTCTACCTTATATAATTATGCATGATGACAAGGCTAGCATGCAGCCTAGTACCGAGGCTACCTAGACTACTATACATAACATGGATACCACTAACTAATCTCTCTTCCCTGACAACCACATCATTGTCACCACTCAGTTCGTCACGTATTCCAAAGTACGGTAATACGAGATGAGAAAGTTCCTCCTTTGTCTTGGGCCAGCCTGCCTTGATAACCTTGATTAGTTCTTGAAGGCTGTCGTCCTTTGCTGTGTGCTGTTTGATTTCCTGGAGAGTAGATGGTTTTAGGCACGCATCCTGCATCATGTTGATGCTCTCGACGTCTGAAGCAATTGACTACCGTCGTAGGGAAGATATGCCTGGCTCAGTGTGTCACCAAGGTACATGGTGGACCCCTTCCTATGGCCAAGGTTGATCAAGTAAGCTTGAACTCCTAGGAGCATGCGCTGGAGCCTCATTAGTGCTAGGTGGAGTGGTTTCGGAACGATCACTTCCAATGGTTTCTGATCCGATTCCACAGTTACTTGAAGGTGTGGAATTTCTCCAGTCCATAACCAACTGCAAGGAGCTCTTTCTCGATCCGCGCATAGCGAGTTTTGGGATCCGTCAGCACGTGGCTTGCATGCGCAATGGGGTTGCTGTCTTGCAGTAGGACTGCTCCAAGCCCCTTGTCTGACGCGTCGCACTGCAGGGTGACGCCCTTTGTCGTATCAAAATATTTGAGAACTGGAGCATTGGTAACCAGCTGTTTCACTTGTTGGACTGCACTGTCATGAAGGTTGGTCCAGGACCATTCTACGTCAGGGAGTGTGAGTTTCCAGTGGGGCTCACATCAGTGGTAGAAACTCGCTCAGGTAATTTCTGAATCCAATGAACCTTTGTACACTGGCCACATCTGTTGGGGTTGGCATCTTGGCATCACCAAGACAACCTTGATCTTTGCTGGATCTGCTGTAAGACCGTCTTTCGAGATCAGATGACCCAAGAAAGGAACTTCTTCCTGACCTTGTTCAGCTTGATATTCTGCTCACGGTACCTCTGCATTAGCGAGCGCAGATTTCAATCATGATCTACTAGCGCTTCATCTTCTGTGGAGCCTTCACCAAAAACCAGGATGTCATCGTGAATGGTGCGGACGCCCTTTAAGCCCCCTAGGGTGTGGTTCAGTCTCCGCTGAAACTCCTCTGGAGCAGTGCAAAGCCCAAAGGGAAGACAACGGCAACAAAATCGTTGAAAGGGTGAATTGGAAGTTGTAAGACATGAGCTGTCATTGTCAAGTTCAACATGCCAGAATCCATTCTTAGCATCTACGGTTGAGAACACTTTTGCCCTTGAAAGCTCTGGAAGTACCTGGTCTATGGTCGGGGTTGGGTTGTGGCTTCTCCTTAACACTCGATTCAGGTCTTTGGGGTCAATGCGTACTCAAATTTGTCCATTAGGTTTTTGTACAGTTACGTACAAGACTTGAAACCCATGGGGTAGGTTCAGTGACATGCTCTATGATACCAAGGCTCTGAAGACGCTCCAGTTCTTCCTTCAGTTTACCCTTGAGCACTACAGGAACTCTCCTTGGCGCATGAACCACTGGCGTAGCAACGTCTTCGACTTCAAGCTTGTACTGACCCTCCAACTTTCCAGTGCCCTCGAAGACATCGGGCTAGCTTAATCCTTTAAGAGTTGTTCAGCGGTGAACTGACATCACATTGTGTTGTTGCACTCTAATCAGGTTCATATGCTGCATGGTTTGGTTTCCCAGGATCGGTACCAGGCCCTGTCACTGTCGACAACTACAAACTCCACATTGTAAGACTTGGAGTTTTTGGGGTTGAGTACCTCCATCGTGCATGTACCCAAAGGCTATATCATTGTATCATTGCACATTGTGAGCCATTTCCTGGTCACAGTTAGTTCATTCCTATCCTCAAAGTACTTTGCGGGTAGCAGGGTACAAGTTGCTCCATTATCCAGCTGAAACTTCACCATCAAATTTGCAAGGCTTATTGTAGCAAACAGCTTCCTAACATATTCATGATCACTTGCAGCATGGACACTGAGTATTACTTTTACCTCTCAACAGTTTCGTTTGTCTTCAGATTACAGTGCTCTCTGAATGCATCCATGACCTGCTTCAAATTTCGTTTGTGTTGGGGTACTTCGAATTTCATCGTACAGTAAATTTCTTGTCCCTGACTCCCAACTAAATACAAAAACAGCTTCACCTTCTTGAATCCTCTCTACCACGCATTGCTAGATCCATGTACAACTCTACTTCTTGCTTCCATCTCTTCCAACTGTCAGCCAAGTCTATAGCTTCGAAATCAAGTGGCCCTGGCAGTTTAAGCTGAGTTATTCTATCTTCTCTGCTGCCACTCAGCTGTCCTTCTTCCGCTGATCCTTCTGTTGTAGGCATTCTTATTGGGTCCGTAGAATCACTTCTGACACCATGTTTCAACAAGTGGACAGCAACGTACCACAGGAACAAAACAACCGTTTATTTTGAAAGTCATTCTACCTTATATATACATGATAACAAGGCTAGCGTGCACCCTAGTACCGAGGCTACCCAGGTTACTGTACATAACAGGTGTTATATCTGGTATCTTTGGGGCGTCATGCAGGACTCTCTTTGGTTTTCCTTAGGTGCTAGCAGTTCCTTCTGTATATCTCTTTGTCAGGCGTTTCCACTACATAGGATGTCTCGTCTAGCCGTGATGTGACTATGCCTTTCTTCCACACCTTAGTTCCTAGTTAAAAGGGTTTCATTTGTACGACATCTCCTTCTGCAAGGGTGGGCAAGTCATGAGTGTGTTAGTTGTAGTATTTGGTTATTTCTCTGTCTGTTTGTGGTGGGAGGGCTTTCGTCGTGGGAAGGAGTGTCCATGTTCTCCTGTTTATTAAGCTTTTAACAGGGCTTGACTCGCCGTTCCATTCCTTGGTTCGCCGTGTTGGAATAGTTGAGAATAGCAATGTACGGGTTTGTTCTGGAATCCAGGGCTTTCCAGATAAGGTTCTTTGCTGTTTTCACTGCTGATTCCACTTTCCCGTTTGCTTTACTGTTGTCTGGGTTGTTGGTTCTGTGTTCGAAGTCCCATTCTTTAGCGAACTTGGTGAACTCTGATGAGGTGAACTGCGGGCCATTGTGACTGATCAGGCAGTCAGCGCAACCACACTGTGCAAAAAAGTTTTTGAGTTTCAGGATTATGGCTACTGAGGTAGTACTTGTCAGGCAGTTGTCCTCCCAAAAGTTGCTACAGTAATCCACAGTTACCATAAATTCTTTCTTGTTTAGCTTGAACAGGTCAACTCGTATTTGTTCCCATGGTTGGCTGGGCACGTCATGTGGCATCAGAGACTCCTTCTGGTTGATGTTGGTTTGGTATTTGCGACAGTTTTCACAGGACGTGATTATCTCCTTCACTTCAGCATTCATACCGGGCCAAAAGATAGTTTCCTGTGCTTGTCGTAGACAGGATTGAGCACCGGGTGTGACGCATGCAGCTTTTGCTTCATGCCATGCCATAAGCTGTTGGTTAGGTGTTGTTATGTGTGATGGCCTTTGATCGCGGTGTTCTGGGCATCCGTGCAGAATGACGTTCTTGAGGATTCGCAATGCTTCGTCACTCTCAGTAGCCTGTTGGATCTCTTGAAGTCTCAAAGTGGGCTCGGGGAGAAATGCTGTTGTGTTGATGTGTTCAAATTCAGCTCCAGTAGGGTGGGTGGTGGTCGACAGGTATGCTCTGGAAGGGGTGTCAGCTAGGTGTAGGTTCTCTAAGGTTAAGCTCTCTGTAGGTTGGCTAACTCACTTCTGAAAAATTTGGCTGAATGCTGACAAACCAAATGGAAGTCTTCTCCCTCTATACCTGCTGAAAGGGGTTGCAAAGGTAGTGAGTAGACTTGATTCATGATCAAGGACGCAATGCCAGTAACCTGCAGTCAGGTCAACAGTCAAGAATATCTTCGTTCACGCCAGACCTGGCATTCAGTCATCTAGGATTGGCAGCTGGTGTGTTTCTCTCTTGAGGACTTGGTTATTTCCACACTTTGATCACACATTATATTTGGTAAGATCTTACAACCTATGAAATGGCTAAACATAATTTCAATAAAGTAACAGGGTTAGAGCTCTTGATTTAACTTCATTTGTTTGCTAATTCAAATAACCAAACATTTTGGAAACATTGTAAAACAATGTTCTGATAGCTAGAGGAATGAAATTTGCTGTCAGATAACAGGAAATGGCATCTCAGAGGGTTTAAAAATTCAAAATTTCCTGCATGCCCCCAGACCCCCCTAGAGAGGAATGGGAGCTTCACTTGTTCCCAGAAAGAGCTTAACTCTTCCAGATTCATTCTCCTGCTACTTAACACTACTCTCCTGCTACTTCAATTGTGAATTAACGTCCAAGTCGCTAGTGGAGGGAAGGTGCCTACGAAGCCCGGGGGCTGCAACCGCAGTCACATCCCCAAGGCGCTAGAACAGCCCAACGGCCAGCCCAACCTGCAACCAAGCCATGAGCCCCCCGCGCCAAGCTCCCTACAGGCACCCGTCACACTCAAGCCAGATGGCATTGGTGGAAAAAAGAAAAATAAAATGAAATGAAATAAAATGCTGAAAAGAGGGGGGGGGGGGGGGGGATAGGGAGGGAATGCCAAGAACCGCTAAACTATAATTCAATCCACAATGCCACACTAACAGAGCGATGAACACACTGCGAGCACATGGGACGACAACACATGCACTAACCAAAAATACTGCTGGACAATGTCAGCCCCAGGGCTCTCACGAGCATATGACTGTTGCAAACGCTACAGAACGCACCAAACGCTAAACCAACGCTAACAGATGGCCAAGGCACTAACAAACACCTACAAAAACGCTACTGACCAGACTCGCTCCTGGTCATAAACTATGTAAAATTTCATTGAACTATATCAAACGCTACAGAACGCACCAAACACTAACCAAATGCTCACAGACGGCCAAGACACTAACAACTGCCTATAAAAACGCTACTGACCAGACTAGCTCCTAGTCATTAACTATGTTAAATTTCATTTAACTATATTGAAAACCCTGTTCAAGGCCCACGAAATGCTAATTTCAGTAGTGGAAATTCAAGCTGAGTTTTCTAAAATAATTTGTTTGTACTGACAAACTCTTTTTCCAGTTGTGCTCAAGGCAAGTGTGCCTAGGGATGAAGTATTAGAAGGACTGGGCCAGAGTATCGGCGACAAGTGGATGAATCTTGGTCGTCGATTAAACATCAATGAATCAAAACTTGAAGGCATAGCTAAAGATTTTGAACCACTCCATGAAAGGGGGTTTCAGATGTTGAAACATTGGAAACAGAAGCAAGGTTCTGAGGCTAATTACAAGTCCTTATCTGATGCTTTAAAGCACAACCTGGTGGAAAGAAAAGACTTGGCGGAGAAGTACTGTTTTAAGTGACAGTATCCAAGTACCTAATTCTGGAAAACCAAATGATATTGCATTTGTTTAGAAAACGTTGTGTTTATGGGGCATACTTCTTTGTATCACTAGTGAAAGACGTGCTAGAATACATCTCAGACATCATACTTATGGTGTAAAATGTAGTTATGAACTATAATTTATTAATCAACATAGCCTGACATGTCCATCGCCTTAGCTTCCGCACTCAGCCTAAACCTTTTCTTGTCCACCTGAGGGTGCCAGACTTCCTGCAGTCTGCTTTTCTCTCGAACTGGTCAATGCAGTACAGGATTAGAGATGCCAAACCCTCTTCTTGTCCATAGCGCCATTTTGTGTTTGCAGAGTCGTGAAGGTAAACGCTTGTCATACCTTAAGAGAAAAGGCAGACCCCTAGCTTTCCAGCGGGCAACTGACACTTTAGGCTGACTCCGGTATCGTTGTGGTACTGGTTGCTAAGCACCAAGTATGCATGCAGCGAGAATGTTGTAGGGTGTGGTCGCCGTTACAAAAGCTGCATTTATCAATGTCTGGCATATTTATCTGGACCCACTTTAATAACCTGAACATAATTTATTAGGTAAATGCATCAGTAACACATTAAAGCAGAAACCACAGTCTTTATAGATGTATGTAGTTTTAAATAATAAGATAGAATGATATTGTCAGAGAGGTTATAAATTGCTCCATTTTTTTATATCATGAGATACCTCGGTTTAGTTTGAAGGTTTAGTTTGATGGTTACTTGATCATGAATATTTCTTTCTTAGAGGTCTTCTCTTAAAACTTTAATGTTTTTTGGAGGTTTCTAAAAAGATAACAATTGTTTGTGTTATATGATCACAAAGAGCCTGCCCTTTAGAAGTGCATTTTTTTACCAATAGTTTTGTCTTGTGCAAAAGCATAGTGACTTTTTACTGTTTTAGTCCTTGCTTTATATGCGTAGCCTCTTGTACTCAGTGTAAACCGCCAGAAGTAGTATAAAATACAGTTAAAATTTTAGGTAAAAGTTGCGGGAGGTATTAGTCTTTCTGGTTCCTTGGCAATTGACGATCAGAGTGTTTATAGCATTCTTGTCCTTAAAGGCCATGCTCCTATTGGTCAGCTCTTCAAGCGGGTCTGACACCGGCCGTTCGCGATTCGCATACTTTCTGTCAAATCTGACAAATCTGATTGGATGGGAATACGAAACTAACACTCTGCACAGGCTCAGAAAATCAGGTTAGGTCAGTCGTCAGTTACCACGATTCTTGGTGCTGACCAAGAGGATCGCCTCCTCTGGGGCGAGAATGGACACAGAGGGTGAAGAACATAATGGCCAGGCCTTTGTATTCTTTGCGTTAGTTGCAAACTGGGTCATGAAGCTTGGAATCATGGAGAGAAACAAAAATTAACTGTGCTCAACTCTGACTCCTCGGCTGTAATGCATATTTATGCATTAACGGACTGGGAGGTCCATTTAAAAATGCTGTCCAAGGATGAACCAGTACATAGTCCATTTGTTGCATTCTGATTGGCTACTCAATCTCAATTTTCAAATTAGTATATATATGACATGCCATAGTCTTATAATTGGCTCTTATTAACCAAGCAGGTCTGTATAGGAGAATCTTGACCGAGGTTGTGAGTACAGACCGAATGCAGTGAGGTCTGTACACACGACCGAGGTCAAGATTCTCCTATACAGACTGACTAAGCTTGGTTAATAAGTTGTTTGCTATATGGCAAACAAGAAAAATTTAATTTGTTTAATGTAACTGGTGTGTTCTAGCTGACATTTTGCTTGCGAACAGCGATGAGCCAAACTTAATTCTGCCAAAGTCTTTCTCATCAGACTTTTTGGCACTTCCATAAATAAATATTGTTAGAAAAAAATAGTCAATATTTTTGCATTTTAGTTTGCAACTTTTTCACCGCAAAATGTAACTGGTCTAGATGGGAAAATCTATACTGCTTTCAATATCGATTTCAGCCAATCAAATTTGTGAATTCTGTAGTTCCCAGTCTCTGTGAAACACAGTCATATAATATGTTTTTTAAATTGTATTATTCTTAAACACATTTTGCTTATATTTTTACTGTAATCTTAATCTTACATTGTAAAGCACTTTAGAATATTTTATAATTTCAGTGCTATTTAAATCTAATATTATTTTTATTATTTTTACTATTTTTACTATCATTGTTATTATTATGACTATTTTTATTATTATTGTTGTTATTGTTATTGTTATTATTATTATTTTTATTGCTACAGAACTGACCTCAGGCCGGTAATTAACTTTTTTTCCCCTCTGCTTTTTACAACAAGTTTGCACAATATATCTTGTTTTACTTTGGGAGATACAATACAATTGTAAAGAAATCATTGCATGTGTGTCTGTTTTTGCAATCGCTAACTTGACGGCTAAATGGAATAAAACCATTCATGTAAATGTTGTCAGGCTGAGTTTGTAGTTTTCTTTGGGTAAGCAGGGACGGCTTCATGATTAAGGACCGCTAAAATTTCCCTTCTCTGGACAGGAAACACTGTTCTGGGATTGAGTAGCCAATCAGAAAGCCAGAAATAGACTGTCCACTTGTTCGGTATTTAGACCGAGGCAGCCTGAGGATAGTTTTACAGGAAACCGCTGAAATTCACGGCAGGCGGCAAGTAAATTCAAGATGGCGCCTTTACTGTCAGAGGAAGAGAAGATAGCTAGCGATGATATTAGCCAGGAAAAGCAAATGGAGGAATTTTTCCAGTGGACTCCCCATCCGTCATATGAACCTGAAACTATGGGACAGAAATTTAGAAGAAAGACTAAAGAGAATCCTTTCGTTCCTATAGGTAAGTTCAATGACTTATTGCAGATTGCAGGACGTAACATGTCGATCACAGTCGATCATCGAAAACGTAGTCGATAAGTCGATAGTACTCGATGTTTGTCGATAATTGTCAATCGACAAGTTAAATTTGTCGATAAAAGTCGATAATCACAAGATTTTCAACTGATTATCGATTTTATCGACAAAAATGCAGACAAATGTTTCAATCAGCTGCGAAATTCAAGTAACCAAACCAATAATACCTCCAGTGACTTTTTTTATGCCGAGTGTAAACAGCTCTTAAGTAAATGTGTGTGGCAATAAACTTAAATGAAAACCTGAACAGCGAAGTGGTCTGTTATTCATTACACAATAAAATGTTTAAATTACCTCGAGAAATGATCGATTAACAGTTTCAGCTGAACTAAATCGCGATCTTTTACATAACTCGAACCAAACTAGTTCCCAGGGTCTCTCTAGGCGGGGAGATGAGAGATCCTGGGAATTCAAAGTCGTGCTTCTTCGGGGTGACAGAACGGGTCAAAATTTATACTAGATGCGGGAAAAAAATTGAGGCCAATAAAGTAATTAAGAAGTAAAGTAAAGTAAATTAACATTTTATTCATCAGTGTTTTTACTTAGTTCAACATTTGAAAAATACAAGCTGTTACGACTCTACTCCCTCTCTGCTAGGTTGGCTAAATTCGCCGGGTTTGTATGCCCCTTGCTTGTCCTTGCACCTGTGACTGTTGTACCAGTCCGCAACCTACGCGTGTCTACGCCATACATCGTATTTTATATTTCCGATACTTGTCGATTGAAATCGATCAAAATCGATCAAAATCGATCAAAATCAATCATAATCGAACAAAGTCGATAATCACAATAAATTGTGTGATCGACTTTTATCGATTTCTGATCTTTGTTGATTGATTAGTATCGACAACGATCGACAATGATCGATTTTTATCGACTATTGAAATAATCGACATGTTACGTCCTGCAGATTGTAACGATAATTAGCTTTATACATTATCTGACATTATGTAAGCTCATGTGTTGTGTCAGATCGTTCGTTCTATGACCGTCTATGAGTAGATCTTTCCAAGCCAGATCGTTCCATAGTATAGCCAGAATGAGATCACTGCACGATACAATCAGTCCAGTGATATGTTTAATTGATGTCTTGCTGTTTGGATGAAAACCTTCTTACTCGATGCAAATGTAAGACAAATATAACTTATATCCTTCTCTATGTAAGTTAACAGTGTTACACAGTTGCACCCCAAAGGCAAAGCTCCAGCATTCCATTGTGGGTAACCCGAAAACACTGACCCCCGGTCTGTGGACCCCCACAACGGACCGGGTCTGCGGACTACCCTACGGACCGGTCCATGGACTACCCCTAAGGACCCCCTCTACAGACCAGCCTAAAATAGTGTAAAAATAATAAATGAAGATTTCACTTATGGGTTGTCTAATAGATTCAAACTCGTGTTGGTGATTTTTTGAGTGTTACACTGTGCAAATGTAACAGACTTGGGTTTGTAACACCCCACCCCCCCCCCCCCCCCCTCCCAAAAAAAACTACCTAAAAGCCGTTTTCAGCATAAGGAGATGCCGATGGTAAGA
This sequence comes from Orbicella faveolata, assembly GCF_042242905.1. NCBI lineage: Eukaryota > Metazoa > Cnidaria > Anthozoa > Scleractinia > Merulinidae > Orbicella > Orbicella faveolata. Next base: position 3,495,650 of record NW_028301536.1, on the reverse strand, counting down.
AGGAAAGTTCTTACCTTCCATTCATGGCTCAATCTGGCTATGGAAGATATATTTTTAGGCCATTTATTCTTGTTTGTATCTGTTATCCCGCTGAGTAAATTGTGAAGCCTGGAACGAGTTCATGTGCCCACGGAAGGATGGGCTGAACAAAATGGCAGAGGGGAAAGAACAAAAATTTCGAGGTTTCCCGGAGGCTTCCCCATACGCGTCTTTCGTATACTTTATGGCCACAGCAAAGGAAATGGCAATGTGTAATTATATAAATTGCACCCGAGCCGGAATCCAGGTCTGCCCATTTGTACAATGTAACGTTCGAAATTTCGCCGTCACGAGTAATCTATTAGACAACCCGCAACTGAAATATTTATTGATTATTTTTATTATATTTTGGGAGGTGGTCCATAGAAGGGGCCCGTAGGGGGAGTCCATGGACTGGTCCATAGGTAGTCTGCGGACCTGGTCCGTAGTGGGGGTCCGTGGACCGGAGGTCAGTGTTTTCAGGTTACCCTTCCATTGTAATTACTTGGAGGTTTGCATTTAGGTTCCAGCCAAGGTGGCAGAGTCATTGTCTCACCCATCCCTCCCCTCCCCACCCCCACATAAAGAATAAATAAATAATCTAACAACAACAATAACATCCTTTATTTTACTTTTCATCTTATAAATTGATAACAGTGCATTTACTGAAACCCGAGCCACCCAGACAATGAAAACCAATCTGATGGCAGGACTGAAACAATGGATTCAAACATTTTCAAATCCAGCCAGTCAAATGTACTATTTTCAAATGCAGCCAATCAAATGTGCGGTACTAAACAATGAAATCTCAACTTGTTTGTTGTGATGCTTACGCGATTATGGTGTTACTTCTGAATAAATTGTCAAGCTCAAACCGTTAGTAGTTTCCTGTGCTTGTGGGTTCAAGAAAAATTATATTCTGCACTTTCTACGTGTATGGGGTCGTTGGTTGGTTTAGAAAATACATGCCTTTTTTTTTGGAAAGAAAAGCTGCAAAAGAGTGTCACTTGTAAATACTCCACCAGAGTGTGTGGTGTAGGGTTTGAATATTGTCGTGGCTGTTCAATAGAAACACTTCAAAGGTCTCTGAGCTGTTTTGCATGTGTAGGTTCAAAATGTATGAATTGGAAAGGGATTAATTTTGAATTAACTTCAAACAAACTTCAAGCAGGAGAATTGAAAAGTTAACTAGATACAAAAATGGACTTTTAACCTGAATTCTTTGTTTGATATATTTCTTATTTTTCCATCCAGGGGAGGTTCCAATGCATAGCACATCATCTTTTGTTTTTGCCTTAGGAGTGATTGTACATGCTGAGGCTTCAATAGTACAATGTGGAAAAAAAAATTGTTTGAATTTTTGATGATGTTATTTCAATGTACTGATAACCCAGGAAGGGAGCTCAAACTCCAAAATGTACAGCTGCTGAGTCAGTGAACGTGGTTTTTCCAAGAACTGCCTAGTGGACGACCAAAAGCTGTGTAAACATAGAAACGCACAAACTACAGGAGCACAATTTATTTTGTAAAAAAAGTGGCAAAATCTATTATACTATGATTTTAAACAACTGTAAAAATGATATTTTATGTGGCCATACCTTCACAGTGGAAAACAGTCAATCTAATGAGTTTATCATGCTTGTCAATGTAAAACCTGAAGTAAAGTAACACTATTTTCTAATGCGATACGTATGACTTGAGCTTGACAATTTATTAACGGACTCCATAGTTGCTTAAGTATCACAACGAACAAGTTGAGATTTCATCGTTTTGTATTGGACATTAATTTTGTTTGGTTGGATTTAAAATTGTTCGAATCTACTTTTTCAGTTCTGTCATCTGATTGGCTTTCATTGTATGGGTGGCCCCAGTTTCAGTAAACGCACTGTAAAATTAATAAAAGTTGTAATTATATATGGGTAGCGGGAACCTGAAATAACAAGTGGGTTAAAAAATGCCAGATTGCCAGTTTACAAACTGAATTCATGTATGCATAAAATGGTCAGACATACACCATACAACACACACAGACACATACTCGCCTATTTTTATTGAAATTGGCGTGGCAATGGTGATAAAGCTCTGAGCATGGTTCTTTGAACATAGACATGTAGGCACCGACCCATAGGGTTCAAGTACAGTATAGTTTTTGCTGTTCTTTGAAACTTTTTGGAATCATATTTTGTTTTTGTCATTCAGGTGCTCTTGCTACCGTTGGTGCTCTGTCATACGGTCTTTACTCATTTATAAGAGGAGATGCTCGCATGCAGCAATACATGATGAGGACTCGTGTTGCTGCACAAGGAGGAACACTAATAGCCGTTATTGTTGGGGTTACCTACATGCTTTTTCAAGATCAAAACAAGAATGGAAAAACATAATTTATTGCAAGAACGTCTGTATACTGGTGACAGTATCAAGTTTGAAAGAGTGGAGCTATGAACTGTGTGATCATTAATGGCACTTCTAATTGTGCTATTTGTTCTGAATGTTACGTGGTACATGTAAATTATGACAGCAAGAAAAAACTTAGTAATTTTTTTTGCCCTGGGCGTGAGTGAATTGGCTTGTCACTAGCCAGCTTCATTTGTTTGTAGCCAATGGGACTCACTGTTTTTGTAGTTAGTTAATTTGTAGATTGCATGTTAATGATAGAGGAGAAATAAAGGCATGACAGGTTGAAACATAGGCACGCAAGCCGTGTAAGAGTTTTTTGCAAAAGTTTTTTGGGGGGAGTGAATTAAAAGCCCCCTGGAGATAGCAGCACTCAGTGGACAGTTATGATGAGGTTAATCCACCAAGTTTGTTTGGTTACAACGTTCAGCGAAAAAAAAAAAAAAGGAAAAAAAAAATTAAGAATTTGTTTCACCCTAGGACAAAATGTGTTGTCGTGCCTACTTTTATCAAGATGTGATTTTGACAATCGATCTAGTGGCTTTGTTTATTAGAACTACATTGAACTGTTCCCAGCAAGACAGCTAAACATCATACAGTCTGTAATAGTAGCTAATGGTAAATTGCAGATTGGCATTGATTCTGGATAATTTTTGACCCATTTTGTAACAAGAACCAATTTAATTATAACTAATATTCCTCGGCTGATTACTTCCCTCCCTTGTGGTACAAAATCCTTGGGACGCTGTCTCTAACATTCATGTACATGCAGTGGCGGATCTAGGGGAGGGGCCCGGAGGCCTGACCCTTCCCCCCACCCCACCTTATTTTGGGTTTAAAAAAGACAAAAATCACACAAGGAAGAAAAGCAGGCAGGGCAAGCAAAAACAACTGCCCCCCCCCCCCCCCTTAGCTCAAGGTCTGAATCTGCCACTGACATGTATAGTGTGCATCTATAAATAACAGCACAAGGTAAGATATCAACTTGTAACAAAATACAACTTTAAATTTAATTTCAAAATTACCTAACATTATTTTTATATTTATACAAAATTGTTCTCCCTGCGGTTTACATTTTGCACTACTATGAGCTTGCACACAACTGCACACTGTTACCCTGTTTTATGCTTTTTTTTGTCAAGAATGTGATTGTCCTGTGACATACTGTGCATTCTGGCCAACAGCAACAATGAAATGACTTGTCTCAATTAAGAACAATCATACAAATACACTGAAATTACCAAAGAATGCTTCATAATCAGACACTTTTTGCATAGGGAAACTGATTTTGGTCTCAAAAATAAAAATCTGTATACAAAAGGTTGGATGGCAAAATCAATCACTTTAATGTAACTAATTTTTTTCCCTAGCTTAAAAGCTATTCGATTGGAGTAATATTGCATCTAGATAATTTTATTAATGTTGTTAACTTTAAATTATAATCTTTGGTAAACCAAAACACAGAGCTGGCACATGTTATCTGCTTTACAACTTTCTTGCCTGTGGGTTGAGAGTTCTCTTTTTCTGTTCTTGACTCCAACAAATTCTAAAAAGTTTGGGGTGAAGGTTGTTACAGTTACATGTATTTATTACAGCTTCCCCCCTTAAGACTTCATAGATTTTGACTAAGAAATCAATGAAAAGTTGTCAAAAGTTAATGCAACAAAGTAGCGTGGATCAGTCTACAAACAGCCGTGAAAAACTCAAAGTTGCATAAACTAATGAGATCACACAATTCTTTTCAAGAGATCAACTCCACGTAGTTTGCGGGAAATAACCCAACACTACCATCAGGTGCTTGCCCTCGCCACCATCCTTCATCGATCTGTTCAATATTTGTAATGATGTCGTCAGGATCAAAAGTAATCTCTGTGTCATCACCTGTTACAATAAAAACACCAATGTAACAACATCAATTTCACCAAAGAACCATCAAGAGCAACAAACATCTAATTTCTGCATACAACAAAAACAATTTATTCTAATTGCTAATTATACACTAATTAACAATTAGATTATGAGCTCGAGATTTCTATGAGGTGATAGTTGATGAGGCCGAATGCTGAATCAACTATCGCCTCATAGAAATAGAGAGCGAATAATCTAATTGTTTCAGTAGAATTCTAACTTAAATTGATGCAAATAATGGTTTCCAAATATTTTTTGACCCATTGTTGAACTTCACGCTTTAACAGAATTGCATTGGTAAATTTGCAGCTGTTTACGCGCGCGCACCGGTTTTTCAATAATTTCAAGTTTTTAAAGTCAAGAACCTGTTTATGTCCTTCCTTTTGTCTTCTCAGAAATATAATTATCCATTTACATCTAAACGTTCTTCCAAAACTTTGGGAAAACGATAAAAACCGCATTTCGTGGACCACTGACAGCTACTGCATTCTAATGGCTGATAGTATACGAGTAGCTCAGCCAATCAGATTGCAGCATTTGCATTAGTATACTAGTAGAATTCTACTAATAATTATTATACCTTCATAAACCTTTTTTTATGGACATCTCAGTATGCAGAGTAGTATTACTGTAAATCTTAAAGTCTCTTCCAATATTCTGGTAAATATTGGGGCATGCCACACACAAATGGTGAGAAAACTACATGTAGACAGTTACACTACACACTAAAAAGTGTGGTAACATTTATTGTGCAGTTCCCAAGAAATAATATTCATACCTACCCCATGGGAGGTTTCTAGAAATTCTGTGAACATGGGAAGTCTCAAATGCCAAATTTCTTTAAAGGGAAGTTTAAACCTACATGTACATCTTGGAATGTTGTATATGCACTATGGAAATACTTGAGTTGAATGTCATAAATCTCTCAAGCTGGGAATGAACTGACCACAGAGAGTGAGAGAGAAGGCTCTGTTTAGGTCAGACATAGTTATAATAATTATAGAGTCACACCAAGTTGACATACTTGCTTGGTAGTCATACAATGCTCTTGCTTGTAGACCTCTATCCTCCTATAAGAAAAGCAACAATGCTGTTATATTCACATTTAGCTTATTAGTCATTGTAATCAATGGTTAGTTGAAATGTAATACAAAACACAAGAAAGTAGAAATGTGCTAAAATAATCAGTGTCATAGATCTCTAGATACTTTTCATTTGGGTAAGACAAAAGATCATGAAGAATGTTTTAAGATTAAGGGTATTAACAGAAGGTACAAATTTCCGAGGGGTAGGCGGTTGTCAACAGGCTACATGAAAAGATGCAAATCTTTATGTCCTTTTTGAACCACCTGTTGCATTTAATTTAGCAGACTCACCACCGGGCTACTAAGGAGTAAAGATCAAGAGGAAAATAAGGTAACGAACAAGCAACGTGCCCAAAATACCTCTACAACAGGGGTTGGTTCTGGTTCATGGGCCACTGCACTAGGCCCTTCAATAAGTTCCACATAGTTACAGGGGAACATGCCAAAGTGTCCATCAGGACCACGCCCTCTCCACCAGCCCTCATCAAATGGATCGACTTCAGTTATTATGTCTCCGGGATCAAAGGTAATTTCCTCATCATTTTCTGAAATACACTCAAATTAATAAACAATTTTGCATGGAAAAACACTACATGTGCATGCACTTCGAATGACTAGTTACTCTTTATTTTACAATGGAGCTTAACACAAAGATGTTACTTACAAAATGTTACCAACTACTTCTAACACGTACAAATTTGGCATTGTATGTGAAAGGAAGCTGGCAAAAGATTGCAAACTTGAGAGAGTCATTAAATAGGTTTATCCTTTCAATATGATTTCTATTAGCATCGACATAGATGGTCTGATTTGCTGTAACAAGTAGGTCTGCATCCAAGCCTAGCAGTCCAAGAGGTCATGACACAGCACTCGTCTCTGGTTTCCTTAGCACAAAGTAAGGTGGTCCATTAAAAGGTTACCCCAGCATTACATGTACATTTGCTGGTACCCATTTATACACCTGGGTGGAAAGAGTCACTGTGAGAGTAAAGTGTCTTGACCTGTGCCAAGGATGGTGATGATTGATAATTATTGACATATGAGTACCTGCTTGATAATCATACAAGGCCTTTGCAGTTTTTCCTTGATCTCCACTTGGGGCCTGAGGCTGTAGTACCACACCAAGACCAAGATGAAAGCAAAAAGAAAAAAATTAAAATGGTTTCTTTTAAAAGTTACACTAACTGTTGTCTGAGTGATTGTACTGAACTAACAGCATTGTGAAATAGAAAAAGAGAGTCTGAGATAGAGGGAGAAAAATATATCCTAGAACACGAGTTCAGAAAGAAAAGAGAAAGGAAACTAGATGATTAAACCTTCAACTACATGAAAGTCCTAGACTATATCCCACACAAAGATTGGCATTAACAAAAGAGGGATTGATAAATGTGCATTGAACATACAAATCACAACAACCCATTACATTCACAAAAACACCTTGACTACCAAAAATATTTGCTTGTGCAGACCATGGATCTTTCAGGGTTGATTAAGTCTGGGTAAAATTCCAAATTGTGTGTTGTATTCAAATCGAAGACCTACTGATATTTTGAGCACTTGTTTTGCGTGTTTTTGAATGTTTCCTCAGAAGTGGAAGTTGAATAAAACGAGTCAAAATTTAGAAGCAGATCTAATCTTTAGCTCTTCCTCTGAGGAGTGTACATCGAAAGAAACAGCAAGGGACTCCACAGCAAATGTACAATGTACTGGACATTTCTTCAAGAGCAAATCACCACAAAAATCAAACAAAATCAAATTTCTTCAGCAAGGCCAGAAAAATCAAATTCGCTCGTCATTTGCACGTAGCTTGCCCCTACCAAATATGCAAACAGGCTGTAGTTTTTTCCTTGAAATAGTTTTGTCTTCCTAAGAAAAATGACATTTTCCATTTAACCTTCATACTCAATTCAGCAAGTCCCAACAGGGCAGAAAATTGATCATTTTCATTCGATTCGCATATTTTTGCAACAACTAAGCACAGAAAAGTTGTAATACAACCAGCTTATTTCAGAACTATTCTTTGCCTAAAAAAGTACAATTTCAAGACTATTGGATTAAAATCTAATTATTCAGCGGTAAACAAAACCAGACTGTTCTCCAACCATGAGTTAGGCCAATCGGTGGAAAGAATGGTCATTTTGACCATGTGCCATATCTCGGAATTCCAAAAGATTTTAGATTCTAACTATACTAGGGTAAGTCTTTCAATATATGTACAGTTTAAACAGACTGATGGCACAATTACTTCAGGACAGACTCTGCTGTAGTCTGCATGCATCACATACCTGTCCAGGTGCTGTATCCATGCCCATATTGTCATACAGATTGTCATCATAGGCTGCAGGTTCAGCTTCCCTCTCTGCTGGTACATCATCTGCTGCTTCATAACTCGCCTTTTCCTCTGGTAGCTGTTCCTCTGGCATATCGTAAGTGGAGTCCGGCTGAGTGTCAGGCATTTCAACATTCTCATAGAAGTCTGTAGGTTCTTCCTCTGGTTCAGGTTCCGGTTCTGGTTCCGGCTCAGGTTCAGGCTGATAGGGGCAAAAACACCAATCAATACAAAATGCATTGTCAAAATGTTTCTCCACCAGCAAGAAAACCAGAGACCAGAAGACAACTACTGTATGCAGAACCAAGGGACTTGTCTGTAATTAGCAGGTGTCATCAAACTTTTATAAGCAGCTTCATTTAAGTACATGATGGCTCAGCTTGAAAAATGTAGCCTGCATTATATAGTTTCTGGCATATAATTATATTTTCAACTTTCCCATCATCATCATCATCATCATCATCATTTGATTCACCACAATAAAAAAATTAGTAATGCAATAGCAACAATTTTAATAGGGCCAGAAGACCTCAAAAGAAAAAAAAAAAAAGATCACCAACAGGCTTATAGTGGAGGCCACCTTGATATTTGCCTCAAACATGACATTCCTTACATATGTTTTTATTTCTTTTAAATCATTATCTCTGAAGTTTTTTTTCACCTAAAAAACCCTTCAGTTGGTTTTCTTTTGAAATTTTCCTTGATTTGAAGGTAAAATAGTTTGTACATGACCAAAAAATTAATATATAAACCATAACATAGCCCCTTTAATGAGAATTCTGGTCTCTTTCAGTCCTATCAACTTAAGGGACAAAAGTATCCACAACCAAATTTATTGCTCACCACATTGAACAATCGACTTCATGTTCTGGTTTTAGAAAATTGTGATGGTTTATCAAGGGAGACCTAAGAGATCATGTCTTTTGCTCACTGTCATATACAGTTACAGTACCTCAGTAGGAAGGGGCTCTGGTTCTGGTTCAGGTTCTGGTTGACGTCGCTGCACTTGAGGGGGTGGTTTTCTAGCTGGTGGTCTTGCCTTAGTCGGTGGGGCTGGAGGGCCTGTCCTTTCTTGGAATCTGGGTTTCTCATCCTGTCCTTGACGAATGAGGGATTCTGCTTCCTGACAATAACCAGACCAACCAGTTACATAATGTCTCAAGTTGGAGATTTTAAGACTAGTGTAGACTGTTAGTTTCTCGGTGAAATGTTGGACCAAGAACAGAATAAAAAAGGTAAAGTCTGTATACAAGTTCATGTCAAGTGGTCTATCAGGCCAGTGCTTATCTCTGGTTTCTGTAGCAAGAAGCAACAAGGAGTATTTCTATGCTCTCACCTGGATGGGATGCTAGTCCATCACAGAGTTACCCCCAGCATTAAATTTGCCAGTACCCATTAATACACCTGGGTGGACAGAGGTACTGTAAGAGTTAAGCGTCTTGCCCAAGAGCACAACACAATGTTCCTGGCCAGAGCCTAAACCCAGACTGCTCAATCTGGAGTCAACTGCATTAATCCCAAAGTCACTGTGCCTCCCTCCAAGTGCAGAGTACACATATAAAAAGACCAAAGATTCTTCTTATTCCTACATGTAACTGGAAACCATACCTTTAACCGAGCCTGCCGTAAGGAATTTGATCTTTGTTTTTCTTGTTCCATTTCCCTTTCATCTTCCACTTGTTGGTGCTCCTAAAGTGAGAATACAACATGACAATTAAGACAAGAAAGTATCACCTGATGAAAGTCACTTAATATTTGTTGAAAGTTATTATAATAAATAATTTGCCAATAATAAATTATAATAATAAACAATAATAATGAATACTAACTAAAGTTGTCATTTTTCTTATACTGAAAATAGTTTTCAGTCCAAGACATTTTTTACAGAATAAACAAAAAATCCTCACCCATCGTTTTCTTTCCTCCTCTTTTTTCTTTTCTTCTGCTTCTCTTTGTTTCTTCCTAGATGTATTGATATTGTTCAGTGACAAAATGCGACAAATTAATTAAAGCTATGTCTTTATTATTTACATGTATCAAAAACAATAAACAAAACAAGTTCCACTTCTGATTGAACTACACAATTCAATTCAAATTTCCAATTCCACTGAAATTCCAATGACTAAACGAATGAAAGTCACTTACTTTTGTTCTTCGATGCTCCTTGATCTTTCTCTGTATTGCTTCTCTCTTGCTTCAGCCTCTTTTGCCTTGGATATTGAAATCAATCAGTCAGTCAATCAATCAATCAATTTATTTGCCCATCTGTCTCTCCATCGATCCTATCCATCTGTTCCCTCATCCATCCGTCTGTCTGTCTGTCCATCAGTCTGTCTGTCTGTCACTTCATCCGTCTGTCTCTCTGTCGGTCCCTCCATCTGTCCTTCCATCCATCAGCCAGTCAGTCAGTCAGTCCGTCCGTCCGTCAGTCAGTCAGCCTGTCCGTCCATCCATCTGTCTGTCTGTCCGTCCATCAGTCAGTCAGTTACTTCTGGTAGGTTGTCATTTGTAATGCTTGCTATGTGCATTACGTAGTTTAATAAACATTAAAGCTGCATGGGATATCTTCCAGTTGTCTGTAACTGATGATTCACTAGTTGCTTTCAACATGAAAATACTTTCTTTTCATCATATGGAAAGACGTACGTCGTGACCCCACATTTTATGAATTAATAGTATACTGTCAATGTACTATATGTGTCACAAAAGAAATTTCTCGCTGTAGGTCTGGAGTGAATTAGTAAAACTGCATGGTCATCTAACCTCTCTCTCTTTTCTTTTTCTCTCTGCTTCATTCTTTTCTGCAATGGCTTGTTTTCGTTCTTGCTCTTTTCTTCTCTTCTCGTTTTCCTGTTGAATAAAATGTTTGGGACACTGTAAATATTTTCATTTGACTAACTACATGTACATGTACATGTTTGTGCATGTAGTAACTTGACTTCATGGTCAATGTTAATTTGTTTCATGGAAATACATACGTCTAGTACATGTGTATACTTTATTGTTGCCTACTCAATGAAACTTTTCTAGCAGGAACAATGACTAACTACACTAATTACATTTAACATTAAAAAATATAATAACACCATTGAAAATATCCAAGTAAATATAAATATAAACATATATAAAAGAAAAAGTGTATCTTTAACAAGATATATGTGTGCATGTTCAACGACAAGACCACATAACGTGCATATTAACAAATTTGGACATCATCAATACAGTACCTTCACACAATCAACAGAAACTGGTTTACAAAATAAATTTCAAAATCAAGCCAAATCTAAACAAAAACAACATTTAATATGCACTGTGGACCATTATGCAGTTCCAGAAGATATCCATACTCCCCCCACAGAAGGGATGGGAATTTCCTGGGAGGTAGTGGGTTCTGCAAGACCAAAAAATTTAAAGAAATGTATGAAACCTAATTGGAATTTCCAGAGGGGTGGGGGGTCTTACAAAAAAATCCCTTCCGTGGGGGAGGTTCTGGAACTACACATTAGACAAACATGTAATCTGTATAAAAAGTCTGTTGAAACTTTACCTCAGACTGGGACCAGAACTGATCTCGTTGCTGAACGTCAATTTCCTTTTGAATCTTCACTTTCTGATATACAGAACCCTGATGAAAAAAAAACAAGAGACACTAAATTTATTTGTAAAATTTTACCAGGAGCTTCATTTCAAAGACATGCGAGTTGATAGAGAAAAAACATGGAACATGCTTTTCTACGTAAAAGAAGTGCCTGGGTGAGAAGAAATACCTGGTTGAAATGTAGTTAGCTTGCACATGCACTTACCACTGGGGCAATGGGTTCTGCAGGTTTTGCCTTCTCTTTGTGGAAACTGTAGTTTGCACCTGAATGGAGAGATGATATTGTCAAATGCTGACACGTAGTACACATTGTTCAAGCCAGTATTTCCTTATTACATGTACAGTGTGTTATACCTGAAGCCTTTTTAACTTTGTCAAGTACAATACTTTCTTCAACATCATCTGAAGATCTTGCATTGATGGTTACATGGGCTCCCTAACAAAATGAAAAAAAAGTATTAAATACAACAAAAATGAAAAGCAAAATAACATCAATTCATCAGACGAGACAGAATACATTTTTTCCCTTAAACTTTTGAATTTTTGTTGGGTAGGAGTTACTGTAGACTGAATGGCTTTTCAAAATGAACAAATGACAGCCTTGTTTTTCACTTAACCTTGTTATGCAAAGTTCTAACCTATAATCAGAATGCCCCCAAAAAGGAGAGCAAGCTGAAGAATGGCTCTTTAAAATAACTTACTTTGCATAATAAAGTAAGTTATTGTATATAATATTACTACAAGGGAACAACTTACCCTGAAAAACTTTTCAACATCTCTGACATGGTTAGCGCAGACCCCTTTCCTTGAGGAAGGCACTCCCTCTCCTTGCTAAGATAAACAAGACTGATCAGTTTTCATGTACATGTTCAAGTAGTGCAGTACCTTGTGCTGCAATAGACCATTTTTTTGTTCTCGGTTTTGAACTGGAATTACATGCACTGTGGCTTGCAAAGGAGGCTAATGTCGGGAGTCTTTTCAAATGCAAATGACATTAATCCCTTTTTAATGAAAGTCCAGCACACGAGCCTTCATTGCAAGCTTGTTACAGTCCGATACTGTCAAACTTCGATTATCTGTACCTCGATTATCCAGATTTCTTGACTATCCAAACTTTTTCTCTAGTCCCAATTTTGTCAAGAATATTTATTAGTCATGATCAAGATCCGTAGCAATATTCTTTTTAAAACTATAGCACTGAAAAGTGCAGTCAAAAGTGAGTTTGTTTTACTTTTAAAGAGCAAAAGCTGAGCACTCGCACACTTTGTAACTAATGAAGAACACTCGAATGAGTTCTGATTGGCTCAGAGTTGAGTGGTTCAAGATATAAGGTAGACCATATTGTTTTCCAAACTATTTGCAAAAGTGTTGTTTCACAATTAAATGTTGCTTTATTTAAATAGTTTTGTTCTTCATTAATATTCATATTTTTGATTATCCAGACCCTCAATTATCCGGACTATTATTGGTCTTGTCCCAACGAGTCCAGATAATTGAGGTTTGACTGTACTGAGAATATGAATATGGCCTATTATAAGGGCAGTGAGTCAAAAATGCAAAATATACCACAACTATTTTAGTATTTATTTCTGCGACAACACTGTACATGCAGGTACATTGTCGTATACTCCTAATGAATATTAATCCATTTTGCATTTTGACCTGGGACAGGAATGAATACAAATTAATCATGACAAAAAATGCTGGTTTTATCCTGGTATAAATTAATTACTTATTATAATAATATTATAATTTGCAGAGATGACCTACCCAATTTATGAAAACAATCTTTGGAAGGTTTGTGTTTGGATCCATGACTTTAATTGCTGCATACAACATTTTTCCTTCATTAAGTTCGTCCACCAGCTCATCTAGGTCACCATCTGTTGAATCCGAGTCAGCGGAAAAGCCAAGTAAAAAAAAATAAATAAATAATAAAATAATGAGTTCTGTGTTTTGCACACAACTCCCCATTACTATATACACTGTAGCATGATTCTGGTTTGCTAATAAAGACCCAGGGAAGGTTGACATGTATGATTTCTCATCCTGTGTGGCAAATAAATTATATACAAAATTATTTAAATAATGTACAATTCCTCTGGTTAATCCAGCCATATCATCTTCCTGATTGTAGAAAGCAACTGAAGTGTACATATGTAGGGGCTTCATTCAGTAGGAAGGCAAAAGGTGAAAAGGCAAATACATGGTAAAATCAAGCACATCACATCCTGAATTTGTACAATTTTTCCCAAAGTATATGTCTTTGAGCAAAAGTTATTTTTCCAAACACGGCCAGCAGATCACCTTGGCCCAGGGGTCCACCCCAGGTAAAGCTGGCGATATCGAAAAAAATGTGCGGACGTATCTCTTAATGACAAATGCAAAATCGAAAGCAATATCACTTAAGCTTAAACTGAACAATGCGTCAACACTTCAAAAGTGAAATTTCAATGATAAGTTGGTCCATGCCTACGTACATGCATCTAATAACTTGTTTACACCAAGTTTTCGCTGCTTCAAGTGATCGATAATAGATCATACAGTATTCACTTCAAAGAGAGACACTATTTAATAGCATAACAGCATGAGCTGTTTATATATGTAAAGCTACACTCTTCCAAAAAGATACTTTTGGACATCACACCCCTTTCCGCATGCATGCAAACATCGGGAACCAAGCTCTACAAATCGTTGTCTCAAAACTTAAGAAAGACTTGAAACTTTTCGATTACGTACAGAATAATTCAAGAAAAGTTTTCTGCCTCGTAACAGAGGAACAATGTATTGAAAACAATGAAAATATTTGAAAAGGCCGAGCAACTTCCGTAAGACATACCTCCAGTCTCCGCAACTTTGAGGTCGTTCGTTTTGCCATCGTAACCAAACACAGCCCTAGAACAAAATATACAGTTACCACACTGTAGAACATGAATGCATATCGAGACATAGAGCCTACCAGTTAACGTCTGGTGTGTCATCGAAGACTTGTTGCCATGTTTTTAAGAGAGAGTCCCGATTTTTTGTCAAGTTGATCGCCATCTTGTCTTGTCACGTGACAGCTCGAAAAGAGCATCCGGTCGGGGGCTTGGGATAGAGCGAAAGGAGGGCGTGGCAGTAGGAGGGGCTACCAAAAAAGTACACGGAGGGCTGGCGATTCTGAAATCCATTTGACGTCTAGTCCTATACCCTAAGGTTCTGTTGGCTTCAGAACTTACTCTTGAGGCAGAGAAGGGCACTGGGATGGCACAGTGCCTTCCATCCATGTAATACTGGATACACTACCATTTATTGATTTAGTTTGTTTTTGGTTCTTGTCCTCGCTTTGTGAAACATGCAAGTGAGGAAAAAACACACCAATCACAGAGGTTATTGCACTAGTATGTAGACTCCTCTGCTCACATTGATATATACTAAAAGTACACAAATAAAGCCCTTCTCTTTGGATAAAGTTGAGGCCTGTTTATGAGATTCTGTGCAGCAAGTTAATTTTTAATGTGTGGCTCCAAAAAAATATCCAGAACCACACACCCTTCTGGAAATTCCGATTAAGCTTGATACATTTCTTTAATTTTTTTTTTCCCGTGGTGGGAGTATGGCTATTTTCTGGAACTGCACAATACATGTTGTATACTTAGAACAGTAAACAGTTTCTTTCATAGTATTTTAATGAGATGGCAAAAAATGATAGCTCCATAAATTTATTTTGCCTTTCCTGTAAAAATGATGAAACAAGAAAAGAGGAGAGCTTACATCAATGGGGAAGAAGGATGCCATTAATTAATTAAAAATAGTTTCTATACATAAGATTGGCCTATAAGCATGGGGGTTTATAACCAGAATTGTGTAACATACTATTCAATATTGTTATTTCTTTTGCCATTTTATTTAGGCAGAAGTATTACATGTAATATATATATACACAATCAATAGCACCTGCGTGGGTAACAAAGTCAATGATGACTGGAAAAAATAAAAAAATAAAATAAAAAAATGATTGGCCCTTAATTGACTCAGCTCTGAAACCAAAACAATTTTATGACTAATTTGATTATAGAATCACATACCAGTTGCAAAAAAGATCATATAGTTACAAATTATGTATACTGACATTGTTGAGAGCTTTAAATGAAAGGGAAAACAATTTGCTTTGTCATTACTTCAGACTTTCTTTGTGTCATCATTTAAATATCTTTTAATGACATCCATTGCATCCTTTGCTTTGCTCTCAACTTGTTCCCCTGGAATAGAACGCTTGTCTATTGATGTCGCTACAAATTTGAGGACTGCTGCCTGGTTTTCTTCATGATGATTAGTGCTTCCTTTCACAGGCTGTGCATAATACACCTGATCCAATCTGCAAAAATTCCACAACTGAGGCTAAGGTTGCATTCCTTTGGGGTGATCTGGATCAGGACCAGTGATCCAAGATCACTCAGATCATGGTGCATCAAAGAAGCTGATGAAGCCGTGACCAGAGTGGATTAATCAATTCCTTTGATGTACCATGATCTGAGAGATCTTGGATCACTGATCCAGATCCGGATCACCCCAAAGGAATATGCCCTAAGTGAACTATGTTTAATTATTTTGATCTACAATGTCACTATAGAAGAATGGAAAGGCTTAGTGTGCATTATACCCGCATTCTGATTTATGCTGAAATTACTTCACTCGTGGATTCTTATTATTGCAAGTTGTGGGATTCTTCATTGCATGCATGATATTGTTAAGGCACAAGTGGGATGCCCCTAATAAAAACTGACATGAGTGCCTATTGGAAACTTTAAATAGAACCCCTAAAAGCTATTGAGGTAGCAAAATCATTTCTTTTTGGCATGCATCACTCAAATTTATTTCACCCCTTAAAGAGGAACTTGTTGTAAGATACAGTCAATTCAATTTAACATATCAAATTAATTAACTGACAGACAATATTGTTTGGCTCAATACTCTAAAAAGGTACTGCAATAACTCGAACAACAGATGTTTTAGATTTTCAAGCACAAAAAACACAACCCCTCAGTGGCTGATTAGGTTGAATTAAAGGATGATTAAATTTGTTATCCTGAGACACAGAAAATTTATAATGTCATGGGACGACACCTCCAATACAGAGTAGCCACATACAGGTCAAGATTTTTCTGAAAATTCTGAGGAAATCCTGACAAATTTCCTCAGAATAAGTTAATGCATTTGTAATCTATTTATTTGCTCTTTAAATATCTTGTCAAAGGAGATTTCCCTTCCATAAATCCTTTTCAAAAGAAAGTCTGTAATTTTCACTTTCAGTCTTGTTACTTCACTTTTAAGCATGTAAGGATTCACAACTAGTATTACATGTACATTAGCATGTCAAACATTGCAGCATATTCTTTCCACCCCTAATTCCACTAGAAACAAACCTGCTCCACCAAATTGCAGCAGTACACATTGGACAAGGCTCAAAGTTGGTGTACAAGCTACAGCCCTCCAGATCATTTGTTCTCAGATTTTTTCCTGCATTTCTAATCGCCACTACTTCCCCATGTGCACTGGGATCACAGTCTACAAACACTCGATTGAAGCCTTCCCCTGAAAATAAATTACGATCACTCATCATAAGGCTATATCTTCCTTCTCAGTCAATTTTGTGGCAAACCATGATTCCAAAATGGACCATAAAATTTTCCTTATCAATCTGTATAATTTTTCACATATACACTGAAATGTATTTATCTTCATGCATGATTTACCAGTGGAGAGAACAGCACCAGCATAGCAGTAGGTCCATAGGAGATAGGAAATGAGCAACCAGCAGGGGTAGGGGGAGGGGGAGTAGGATGGGGGTGGAAATGGGTGTTAAATCAGTGGAAGGTGTGACTTCCAGCACAGAGTGGGTGCAAGTGTGGTTTTCTCAAGTGAAAAAGTAGTGAGAATTGCGAGAAAAGAGAAAGAGCTTTGTATATTTGAACAACATTTTGTAACATGAAAGTCACAAAAAGGCAGCAACTGCTGGATGGAGGAGGAAACCTGGAATAACATGATTGTATGGAAGTTGAGCCTCACCTCATCCCCCTTCCCCTGACCTTGTAGGCCCTGAGCCAGCCCCCCTCCCCCCCAGAATAATTATGTAACCACAGTTTCACGGACTCACAAAATAAAGCAAGCGCGCTGCAGACAGTTCGCCTTTGTCTAGCACCAATCTAAATGAACAGCGCTGTGATGTGGGTCTGTGGAAGGACCTTCATGGAGCAAAATCATACATGCATGCAATCCTTTGCTAAGACTGCTAACTGACCCACAATCTTGCCATCCTTAACAATCACACTTCCATATGGTCCACCGTGCCCATCAGACACTCCTTCTTCGCTGAGCTCGATTGCTCGTGACATGAATCGCTGCTTTTCCTCTTCTGTGGGAGTGTAAGAGGACATCTTTCGCGTGATCGATTCGCCCGGCGACAACACTTGTACTCCTTGGAGGCGCAACAGGATTGAGCATGACTGGGAATGGTCACGCAATGCCTCGACCCCGAATGATGCCCAACCCTGAAATGAACCCCAACTCGATCCCCTAAAGACCCGTCCACGGAAGGATCCTCATTTTTTTTCCATGTTGACCCCGAAATTTAAGGAATGGCAATCGGAACACGGTACTGTGGAAAGCTCATGTAGTAAATTGATTTTGGCATCCATAAGAACAACCAGACCTGATGAACAACGAAAAGAGAATAACGTAAAACAGTTCACGTGACGGGCAACAATACACCAACATTTTTATCAGCTTTTTTATGATCGCAAATCATTTTCTTGGTAGCATTACATGCAATCCGACTTCATCGTTATGAATCAAATTAAGCAATATATGATGACGTAGGTTACTGGCAATCTTGCTGAAATCTTTAAAAAATGCTTATGGATAATTCCGAAAATGATGCACAGCGCAGCGGCATCGCCTGATAGATCCAAGGAATCGGCTAAACCTTGTGATGAGCTCCTGCTAAACTCTATTATCATTTTAACAAAATCCAAAATATAGCTAAATGTAATCAAGTGTTACAAATGGCATTTTAGACTGGTCATGACTGGTTTTCTCTCGCAAGGGTATAAGAAGAGTAGGGTCTGGGACGAGATAAGTAGAAGAAAATTCGACGGCCATACCGCCTTTTTTGCGTTCGGGATGACAAACTCACGTCGAAACCTCTCCTTATTAGAGAAGATTCTCGTGTTTGGGTTTCGCAGGTTACCAGTCGCCGGGGTGGTGTCTCAGTCTCGTCTTTCGACAAAACTGCGCACAACGAAAGAGATGAGGCTAACTGCAAAAAGTTACTGCCACTGTATTGAAACAGTTTCCTATAAATAGGAAATGACTGACATCGCAGTTCTCTCTTTAGGGTCTTTTACAGACTATCCTTATGGCTTTGCTTGTTTGTGTATGCCTTTAGACTTAGATTTTAATTGCCGTTAAATTGTAATTAATAAATAAAAATAAATAAATAAATAAATTTTGAGTAAATGAAACGTTTTGAGCGTGTATTCTGCGCGTGTATTGATGAATCGCTATATTTGTACCGCAGAACACTCAATTTGTAATTTTTAAGGGAAAACAAGCGTCTGTCACCGTTAGCTTTTTGATTTGCAAAGGATATGTTACTGGGGTGCAGTCGCTATTCAACTTTCTGCTGAACTCCAATACATTTCTACTTTCACAAGGAAATTGTCTTGGCTAGATTTCACTGGAAGGCTCTTTATTGCTTGACTCGCTTGTGTAATTCTAGAGACACACACTCACAACCAAACAGATGCTATCCGCCAGTTGTATGAAGAAAACCCTGTTTATCAAACGTTATTGGTCCAAGAGCGATGAACGCGATCGGCGGGTGAAAGAAGGCGATGGAATTGAACGATACATATTGAAAGAGAAGTGAAATGTTGAGCCTTCGTCCACAAGAGATCTGGAAACTAGCCTTGGCTTGGTCGCCCTAGGCTCCCTCGTGCGGTTACTGTGCGTCATCAACATGATCAAAGTAACAAGCCGGCCTGTTTTGACACTTACAACGTCGTTGTTTTCGATCTTGTCGAAGGATTTTTCTTAGCACGGGTAAGTTCAGTTTTTCATGTTAGTCTACGACCAATGCCTATATTTTGCCAATCAGGTTACTTAAAGAGGGATTTATTCGCGACGGTAAGTGACTAAATTCTTTTTCTAGAGGTGTAAGTAAGGTGGGTCAGTTTTCGTTTAGCATTCGCTCCTCTCTGACCTCTAGTCATTCACCTGACCTCAGATAATTGTTCATAAATGCGGTAGATTTTCTGGTCTTTTCCACTGTGATTTGAAAAAAAAAAAACAAGAAAGCAAAAACAACAAAAATATCGGGCCTATAGAAACCTACAGTAACTATTGAACATGTCAGTTTGGTATTTTTGTTTTTGAAAACAACCCTTTGCATAAATTTCTGTTAAAAAACAGGCCAGTCCTATTTTTCAACTATTAATTTCATGCCCGCCTAAAGCTGTTTAAATTTCATGCTTAATTCGTTAGCCTTGGGGTTGATGCAAAATAATTAAATCATAACTTACCATCTCTAGCCGAATTTAACCGCGGAGTTTTTTTGGAATTTATTTAGCTATGCAACTAGTTATTTATTTATTTATTTATTTATTTATTTATCAATTTGACTATTTATTTATTTAGTTATTTATTTATCTGTCTATCTTATCTCGTGTATTGTATAATCTTGGGTGTATGAGGAAGAATCGTGACTGGTTTGAATTCAGTAGTTTTGCCCAAAGCAGAATGAAAACATTATCCTTGAATAATACACTCGCTAGACGAGACAGGACATTGCCATTCGGCACGCAAGACTAAGAAAGTCTCGCCCCAACCCCTACTCGTCCACACCGTCCTTTTGCGTTCGAGATCGCCCATAAACACTCGTATAAGACTAACCCAAAGAGAAAGACCGGCTGCGAGCAGTCTTAAATTAAGGTGGTCGTCGACAGTTTCTAGCATTTTTTAATCACTCCTACTTTGAATTAATAGATCTCTTTTTCTGTTGCTGACCACAATAATGGCAATACAAAAGTGACAAATGATCAGTCACGATTCAACGTTTAAAAAAAATTCGAGAGAGGTTTCATAGCCACCATAGATGTTCGAAAGAAAAAATGGCTCCAAACACCTCCCCAATTTTCCTTTTTTTAACTTTTAGAAGGTCTACGGTTGACCCCAAATTAATTTTTTTTTTGTTGGCTCTCTCATTGTAGAGTTTGCGGCATCAGAAGATCATGAACTGCTCAAAAGGTGATGACCTCATCGTGAACTCATCAGAAACTCACGAATTTCAACCTTTCGTGAGGGAATCCATTAATGGACGTGACTTTTCGTTAGCTGCTAGAGTCGTAAATGGGATCATGATTTGTATTTTGTTCGTCTTTGGAACTGGTGCAAATCTGGTTGTGTTACACGTCCTCAGAGCAAAAGGAATTCTGTTGAAAAACACTTCGATGATATTAACTAATTTAATGATAACTGATCTGATTTGCTGCTTGGTCGTCTTACCCCAAGATTTTGCATTCTACGTCGTCGAGGCTACCGTTCCTCCAGCGTATATCGCGTTCAAGATGTATTCGGTTTTGAAAAATGCCACGATTTTTCTTAACTGTGGCTTGTCCATTATGTTAAGCGTGGAACGCCGCACTACAGCCACATATATTGGCAGAAGGAGAGGGTGGCGCTTGTCAAAATCACTGATGCTGTGCTTGGCCACTGTTTGGTTATCAAGTCTGGGGGCCGCCGCTGTCGCTTATTACACTTTAAGGGAGAGTAATCCGTTACCATGGAAACTCTCGGGTCAGGCATCCAGTGCCAGCTCTCGCTGCCCCTCGGCTGGTAACATTTTGGTTATGATCTTTGTTTCAGTAACAACAGTCACGCTACTGTTTTCTCTTCATCGCATGCGAAGTTTTCTTCATAAAGAATATACAGCTGATGACAAAACACAGGCCAAAAAAATGTCACAGAGGCTCTCCAAGAGGGAAGCGAAACGACGTAAAATGCAAAGACGAATTACGTTTGCTTGCTTTACTTCCCTGTTGACACTGGCTTTCTCCTATATACCCGTTGTTACTACGTGGTTATTATGGTATGGTCTTGGCAGACAGAACAGTGATGCTAACGCAGTTGTACAAGTCCTCTGCTCCCTAGCTCACACCCTCAATCCTCTGATTGCTACAGCAATGAGCAGCAGGTTGCAGAGTGCTTTGGTAAGGGTCATGAGGTCATTTCAGCCATTTCACACGCTCCTAAAGCGATACCCATCGCTCGCTGATAGCATCGGCAGCTTTACCAGTCAAAGCATGAATTTGAGCTGCCGAATGAACAATAACGAAACCGCAATAATGATGGAGAACGACTTTCAGGATAATCTGGCGATGGTTAACTCACTTTCTCAGGAGGTTTCAAGCCATGACGAAGTTTGTTCGCCGCATAGGATTGTGGGAGTCGACAGTACTGTTGTCTGGGACCGTCACAACAGCAATAATGCGCAAGTGACTACGAAGACGCCGCCTTTCCGAAAACGCTCTTTATCAGCAGGTAACGTTCTTCAAAGCCATAACCTGGGCGTACCACAAGAAAAAATTTTCAAACGACTTTCAGATGTAGTTATTCATAGGGAATGAAATCGTCAAACAATGAACCATACCATATATACTGTACCATACAGTGCCGTGTGTTACTGCACTGAACTTCGCTACCATGCAATATATTGTTTTAGAAAACAGCCCTAAGAAAATACGCGCGCTGATTGGTTAAAAATCGTGTTTCTATTAAACAGTTAGATTATGAGCTCGAGATTTCTATCGCGTGATAGTAATGCGTCAACTATCACGTATAGAAATCGAGAGCGAATAATCGGCTAATTGTTTTAGTATAAATCTACTAGTCAAAACTTTTTCAAAATTTTTGCGTAAATCCTCTTCACAGACACTTCGAAAACGCCAAGAAGCGGCCGTCATTTTGTTAACAAGGGCACACTGCTACGCTACTCACTATCTATCACAGAATAGGTAGGGAGTAGGGTAGCCAATCGGAGAGCAGCATTCGTGATAGAACGCAGGTAGATTTATACTAAACACGGTACATGTTTTCTATTTCTTAACTGCACTACACTGCATTGAGCTGATAACAATAACAATGACAACAACAACAAGAATCTTTACGGGCTGGGGAAAATATCTTAGATGGAAGATATTAAGTACATTAGAAGTTGATTGATGAGATAGAAAGAAAGTAATTGTTACAGAAAAAGAACCTAGAGGCTAAAGGAACCGTAAGGTTTTCGAGGTATCTCTTATATGCTGTTTAAAGTTATTTTTTTTAATTAAAAAAGAGAGCACAAGGAAAGAAAGCCAGATCCAAAAAATAGTGCTTAATACTGTTTTAATAAATGAGAGCGTTACTGTTCAACTTTCTCAGAGTACTTTTCTGTCAGTCAGTAATGTTTTACTTCTTTTTTCTTCTCCTTATTTTTTTTCCTTTGGCAAAGGAAAATGTAGTGAGGTAATGTTGGATAGCACACCAGAGATACATTGTCGGGTACAAATTTACAAATTATAAATTTCTGTGCTGAATTTTTACGATTTTCAGTGTTGCTTTGATGGGTGGGAATACTGTAAGCAATTATGCTTTTTGAAGAACAGGTGGAGGAATTGAAATGTTTGCCAACCACCTCCCTTCGATTCTCTCCCATTCCAAAACCCTTTGGAGAAGGCTTCCGTCGACACTGCTCTACTTTTGTGAAATTTTTTAAAATATAATTAACCGTTCAGCATCACAAGTTTCATTCAAGTCTGCATGCGAGCCAAGTGACCCATCAGGCCGGAGCTTATCCCGGTTTTTGTAGCAAGAAGCGACTAGGAGTATTTCTACTCCCCCCTGGATGGGATGCTAGTCCATC
Organism: Orbicella faveolata; assembly: GCF_042242905.1. Lineage (NCBI taxonomy): Eukaryota > Metazoa > Cnidaria > Anthozoa > Scleractinia > Merulinidae > Orbicella > Orbicella faveolata. The sequence goes on along the minus strand of NW_028301536.1, from coordinate 3,472,377 downwards.
GCAGGGTCACCCCGGGCATTAATTATAAATTCGCCGGTACCCATATATACACCTGGGTGGAGAGAGGCACTGTGGGAGTAAAGTGTCTTGCCCAAGAACACAACACATCCCTGGCCAGGGCTCGAAGACGAGTCCACTAACCATGAGGCCACCGCGCCTCTAAATCAAAAAAAAAAAATAACCCAGAGTACCATACTAATTACTGACCAGCTTTTACGAGGTGATTTCTACAGTGTTACAATAAACTCGGCTTGGGGGTGGGGGTGAAGGGAGCTTACCAGTACAAAATTTTGTTGAGTACCTCCTCGGGGAAAACAGAAAACAAGAAAAGTATACTATCGAGGCTGGATCTTGGTAGTAAATTATTCACAGCGGGGATAGAATTTCAGTTTTTTCCCCTTACCATGACGGGACGCAGGGAACTTCTACTGTGAGTACCGCAGAGAAATAGTAGGAAATTTTCCTACCATTCCTTACATACTCTCAATAGGGTTCTTCGTCTTGCGGCCAGGGAAGGCGTCATAATCTGTTTCAGTGACATGTCGATGATATTAAATAAAAAATAAACCAGAAAGGGCCGATGGAATAGGAGAAAAGCTTTAAAATGAAGTCACGATATTAATAGTGCTTTTTAAAAAAGTAAATAGTGCGTTCGAGTCATTCCTGATGCTTTCAAATGATGGCGGACTCCACCGACGCCAATAATCTGGAACAAAACAAGGTAATTGCGTTCGACGAAGTGGAACGCAAACCTAATTTTGACCTGTGGCTTTTCAGAGTTGGGTACCCTGTGCACGGTTCTAGGCCGAAAAAAACCACATTCCTGTAAGGACACCAAAATGGCCACCCCGCTTGATTTTTGCAGGGGCATGTCACGGCCAGTAAACTGGTACCGTTTAATGCTAAGACATGTGATAAGACATGTGGCGAACATGTGAGTATGTGAGCAGGCTATGTGAGCTCGTCTTTCCGATGGATCTTTTTTTGACTTCTTTCCATTCAGTCGCCGTACGCCTCGCTATTATGAGCTCTCAGCGTTAGATTTTGGCGAATTTAAACGCTTCGACGGCAGTATTTATCGCAATCTGAGGGTATTGTCCTTGTTTATTAACACGACTTGGCTTTGGGATGAAAACCATGGGAACAGCAACATTTTGATTGCATTTGTTGATTAGTTCCAGTCGCGACAGATAGCTCAATCTTTATCCGGTCGAAATTTATTGTTTGGAATCGGTGGAAAAGTACTCTGAAGGCAAGATCTATAAGACTACTTTATTCATCAGGGGAAATACTCAAATTAGTCGCGAAACGAGGACGCGACTGCAAATGCTTGCTTAGAATAATGTCCGTATGAAACTTGAGAGACTACAGAAACTGGCAGCGTCACGCAACGTATCAACAAATCGTGACCTCTTCACTGGCATGGACTTTGACACTATGCACATCTGACTGTAAAACCTCGGTTACTGCTGAAAAATGTTGATTTTAGCAATAGACAAAGGTTGAAAGTCAGCTAGTGAAATCATTTATTTACGATATATAATTATATATTAAAGTGAGAGCGTCGAACGCACTCTCATAATCTCTGATTACTACTAGTTATATATCGGATCACGTCTAAACACACGTGAAGAAAGACTTGGGCAGGAAAAAAACCTGAGCGGACAAAACCGGGGAATGCCGATAAATCAAGTAATCCCGCAATGATGAACTTTGGGAATTTCTGGGTGGGGATATGCCGCGGGGTCCCTGGAACCCTTAGCCTATACCAGAGCTAGTTCAGCTGAATTTTGCTAACCTATACTAGAGTAAACTCCTCCAATCCCCCCATCTATCGACACTGTTGCGGCTGATTTGTGTAAATTTAAACTTGCCGATTTGATTTTTTTATATTTTTGAGTGGCAATTCCTGGTTTCCTTACTCCAGATAAAATCTTCAACCAACCGGTCAGTTTTGTGAAAAATGATACCCTATTCTAGACCCAAACGCTCTGATTTATATACCCTATCCTAGAGTAAACGGCCTGAAAACCACACCCTTTACAGCGACACATACCTATATAGCCCATATATGGCAGTGCCTCCCCCTCCGCCACCCGGGGGCATAAGCGAGCGTTTGATTAATCAATCTAACACAGATCTTAAGGAATAAAAACCCAGATGATCTGGAATACTTGCCTGAGTATGTCGTTGGCAGAGGGAGCCACGTGCAGTATTATCATGCTCGACAATTGAAGTTATTGTGTAGAAAATATCGCACAATTACACAGCCGAGGGCAAAAAAAAAAAGCTCGCGAAGAAACTTAGTACATGGAGCTAAGATAGATTGTCAGTGCTTTAGTAGACCGTGCACGGCTACCAATGGCTTGGCCAATGGCTCGTACACGCAACGAATCGTAAAAGTCCGTAAGTAACGACCTCCGAAAGAAGTGCGCCCACACCCCATCCCCTGAAAATAGAGGAACTAGGGTTCAAAAGTATAATTATTTTTTCAATCAAAAACCTGAATAACGTACGATAAACTGATGACGATTCAATAAGGAAAGGTATAGCTTATTCCAGGAGGCGTCATGAAGCGTTCTGGTAAAACTACCCCGCAAAATTTTCACCAAGTAACAAAAAGATACTAACAGGACCTTTTTTTCAAATTGAAATTACTAAAATTGACAACTTTGCATCATTATTAACAGGAACGCATAAAAAGAACGTTTAATCATATTGAAATTAAAAACTCGACCAGAGCAGTTAAATATTTATAAAGCAGATTAACGTAGCAGTGTATCATGAACAGTAAAAATAGTTTAAGGTATCTTACATCACGGTCTACATGTAAAGTGCCCACCCATCTGCCAGCAACATAAATTTGAACTGGACTGAGGAATTTCTAAACGACTTATAAGAACTCATTGCTTTTACAAATTACACCCACAGCCTTAGAGGAATAAAGCCCTGTTCTCAGAGAATTAAAAAAAAAAAACCGGTTAAAGATACTTACAGTAGAAGTCACTTGCGTCCCCTTATGCGGTAAGAGATTCTCGCCCATATCAACTTTCTTTTCTCTCGTAAGTTGTCGTGCGTTTAGAGATGCGCCACACTCGCGTTTTAGGTGGAGGCATCCCAACCAATGCTTACCTAACTTTTTAAAGATTCTACTTTTAGCCCTCCCCCAAATCTACACACGTGTATTTCACTTGTGGGAAACTATTGATTTGCACAGTGTTTGGGTTAAACATTCTTGCCCATATCAACTTTCTTTTCTCTCGTAAGTTCTCGCGCGTTTAGAGATGCGCCACACTCGCGTTTTAGGTGGAGGCATCCCAACCAATGTTTACCTAACTTTTTAAAGATTCTACTTTTAGCCCTCCCTCCCCCCCCCCCCCCCCCCCCCCAAAAGTAAAAGTAAAAGTGAAAGTAGCATCTTTAAAACGTTAGGTAGGCATTGGTTGAGATTCCCGCACCTAAAACGCGAGTGTGGCGCATCTCTAAACGCGCGAGAACTTACGAGAAAAAAAAAACTGATATGGGCAAGAACCTCCAACCAAAACACCGTACAAATCGATAGACTTCCACAAGTGAAATACACGTCTGTAGATTTCAGAAAGGGACAAATCAAGCATCTTCAAAAAGTTCAGTTAGCATAGTTTAAGATGCCGACACCAAAACCGCGAGTGGGGCGCATCTCTAAACGCGCGATAACACGCGCGAGAAAAAAAAATATAAATGAGTAAGAGTCTCCAACCCAAGCATTGTCCAAAGGGCAGACTACCACAAGTAAAATACACGTGTGTAGATTTGAAAAACGGCTACATCTAGCATCTTTAAAAAGTCCAGTAAGCATAGTTTGAGATCCCGAAAGCAAAACCGCGAGTGGGGCGCATCTCTAAACGAGCGAGAACTTACTAGAGAAAATAAATCTGATATGGGCGAGAATCTCAAACCCAAGCATTTTCCAAATCGATAGACTTCCACAAGTGAGAATGAGAATCTCTCACCCTATGAGGGAACGCAAATGACTTCTACTGTAGGTATCTCTTCCTGGTGTTTTTTTTTTTTTTTGGTTTGTTTTGTTTTTTGTTTTTTGTAGTTTAATTTTATGTGAACAGCGCTGTATTCCTCTAAGGCTGTGGGTGTAACTCGTAAAAACAGTGAGTTCTTATAAATCGTTTAGAAATTCTTCGTGCCAGTTCAAATTTATGTTGCTGGCACATGTGTGAGCACTTTATACGTAGACCGTGATGGAAGATACCTTAAACTATTTTTACTGTTCATGATGCACTGCTACGTTAATCTGCTTTATGAATATTTAACTGCTCTGGTCGAGTTTTTAATTTCAATATGATTAAACGTTCTTTTTATGCGTTCCTGTTAATAATGATGCAAAGTTGTCAATTTTAGTAATTTCAATTTGGAAAAAAGGTCCTGTTAGTATCTTCTTGTTACTTGATGAAAATTTTGCGGGGTTTGTTTTACCAGGACGCTTCATGACGTCTCCTGGAATAAGCTATACCTTCCATAGCTGAATCGTCATCAGTTTATCGTACGTTATTCAGGTTTTTGATTGAAAAAATAATAATACTTTTGAACCTTAGTTCCTCTATTTTCAGGGAATGGGGTGTGGGCGCACTTCTTTCGGAGGTCGTTACTTACGGACTTCTACGATTCGTTGCGTGTACGAGCCATTGGCCAAGCGATTGAACAAGCCATTGGTAGCCGTGCATGGTCTACTAAAGAACTGACAATCTATATTAGCTCCATGTACTAAGTTTCTTCTCGCGCTTTTCTTTTTGCCCTCGGCTGTGTAATTGTGCGATATTTTCTACACAATAACTTCAATTGCCGAGCATGATAATACTGCACGTGGCTCCCACTGCAAACGACATACTCAGGCAAGTATTCCAGATCATCTGGGTTTTTATTCCTTAAGATCTGTGTTAGACTGATTAATCAAACGATCCTTTACGCCCGGACAAGCATCTCGATGCAAGCTCAGAGTTAATTGTGATGGCTTTCATTGGGTAAACAAGACATTTACGTCTGCTCGCCGCGCTCAACATCCATTGGTAGGCACTTTGGTATCTTTAAGTTCAGTTCGTAGATCTGAACTTGGTTCAGGTGAAAAAGCAGAGGAAGGTTCATGTTGTGTAATTCGTTCATCATTGCGGGATTACTTGATTTATCGGCATTTCCCGGTTTTGTCCGCTCAGGTTTTTTTCCTGCCCAAGTCTTTCTTCACGTGTGTTTAGACGTGATCCGATATACAATGACCTTGTTTTGTTCCAGATTATTGGCGTCGGTGGAGTCCGCCATCATTTGAAAGCATCGGGAATGACTCGAACGCACTATTTACTTTTAAAGCACTATTAATATCGTGACTTCATCATTAAAGCTTGTCTCATATTCCATCGGCCCTTTCTGGTTTATTTTTTTTATTTAATATCATCGACATGTCACTGAAACAGATTATGACGCCTTCCTTGGCCTAGACTACGAGTAGTCCCTCTTTCGCTTAGTCCGTCGTGCGTGACGCGAAAGAAATTCGCGAGAAAAAAATGGCCGCGCGAAATTCTGGGGGCTAGGAGCGCGCGAAAGGAGGGACTCTGGACTACCGCCTAAGCCCAAGAGTTTGCCCTTTCACGGCCGAGTGATTTTTCGGTGTAGGATTTCTCATCTTCACGTCCTCTTATTATCGCCTGTTATCAATAGCTCCAGGAGATCTGAATAAAATTGCTCTACTCTACTCTTCAAGTAGCCAGGCAAAAACATATGCCGTGAGAAGTATATCTTCGTTCAGTGTTCGTTCAGCGAAACTGCCAAAGAAGTTTTAAAAAGAAGACGGCGAAAGAGGCCTCTTGTAACGATTTTCGCTGCGTCTAAAAGTTATTGCGAAAATTTCAACAGAGTTTCAACCGAGAATTTATTTACATCATACATTATACATTATACATTATACATAGGAGATCATCCAACTGCGGTGAAATATTTACCGATAGCAGCGGAAAATTTCAGGTGAATGTTCGGTTTCAAGTAAGAGCCCGGTTCAATCTTTCAAATGGACGGCAGAAAAAGGCCAAGCTCAGTGAATTTATAGTCGCTGACTTAGACGATGCTGTTGAGCGGCGAAATCACTAAGACGCTCGCAGCCGAGTTGGAGGCAGAAAGCTTTGCCAAACAAAACACTGGATAAATTTAAATCTTTCCAAAGCCTGTTGGCAGATTCGCAAGAACATCACGGCTTGCGAAGCTCGAATCCAACGCTTCGATTTGCTCTGGTACCGCTTCGATTTGCTCCGGTTCCAAAACATTCCTGCAAGACGTCACAGGTATCTCGAATGTTGACAACACGTTGTCAACGCTCCTAACATAAGCCAATCATATTTTTGCGTTGTGAGACCAACGCTCAAACTCTTGGGCTTAGGCGGTAGTCCCCCCTTTCGCGCGCTCCTCGCCTCCAGGATTTCGCGCGGCCATTTTTTTCTCGCGGTTTTCTTTCGCGTCACGCACGACGGACTAAGCGAAAGAGGGACTATTCGTAGTCTATCCTTGGCCGCAAGACGAAGAACCCTATTGAGAGTATGTAAGGAATGCTAGGAAAATTTCCTACCATTTCTCTGCGGTACTTACAGTAGAAGCCCCGTGCGTCCCGTCATGGAATAATGTCAGGTTTCTTGAAACAAAAGTCGCAATGTTCTGATTTATATTAAATAATAATAAATAAAATAAAAATACTTTATTTATACTGAAAAAAAAAAAAAAAAAAAAAAAAAAAAAAAAAAAGATAGATCAGCTAAATTTAAATATAAATACAACTGGCATAAACTTATGTGCCGTTGATAGAAAATTTCAAATTAGTGTTAGCAATAAAAAATATTAAAAACTAAAGGAGAAGATTTGGTTACAACAATAACAACTATTAACTAAATGCTACATTTATGCTGTATTCTGTCTTGCTCTAACAAATACTAGAATGTTTTTGACTTGAATGCTTTTGATCAAGGAACACACCTTGCCTTGTATCTGTCATGTTATTGACATCACTAGTGAGCGATTAGCGTCCGCCGAAACGACGTGACGTAAATTGACTGACTCCTTTGTGTGTAAAGCAAACAGTTTTGTAAGACACAATGGCCACAAATTAGCAAATAATCGGCGGACAAGAGGCGACTTTCACTAGCATTCCACTGGACTGTACAACCATGGAAAGAGCACTAGCGAGCAGCGATGGAAGCAAGAAACCGATTTTGCTAAAACTTGTTCTTGTAGGGAAACTCGGTGTTGGAAAATCAGGTGTGAATGCGTTAATCCCGCGCGATCGCGTTCTCGCGTTGTCGAAGGCCTATTCCTCATGTTGTGTATACTTAATTATGTTGATTGCCTTTGTATTTCACACTCTCTCTCTTATGTGTGTGTTCTTTTAAACACAACTTTTATTCCAAACAAAGTTGTTTACAGCAACGTGTTTCTCCGTTGTTTTCGTAGCAATGATTGTGCGATTTCTGACCAAAAGATTTATAGGAGAGTACGACCCTAACATTGGTACGTATATAACCGTAAGATGTTGTTTGTATTAGTTCGCTTTGAAGGTCTGCGACAAACATCACAACTATTCAACAATTCACATGAAAGCTTTTATAAATGGAAGGGCAAAGGATCTTTGTTTACACACCAACGCGAAGCTATCAAGGAATTTAGTGTTTATTCACCTAAATGCACACACTCATTAAACAAGACTGAAAACAGACCTGACGGTAATACAACTTTCATATTTGCAGCACTGCCAACTTTAAATCATTCGTTCTGCTTTCGATAACACCGTTTTTGAGAAAAATTGGTATGTTTTGATTAGATTTATGGGTTTTTTTTCTTTCCATTGACCTTGTCTGACTTTGGGAGCTTTTTCCTTTTGTAAAAACAAAATATAATGTCGAGAGGTCGACATATGGATTACTGGAAAGCTTAGATTAGGTCGGTCAACTGCCGAAACGAAGACTAAACTAATTGTGTAGAGATTACGATGTCGCCGCAAGCTTGCCACTGGCTTCTAAATTTGGCTTTGTGTCCGCCAGTGACCAGTGTTGTAAGATTTGTAAACTTTACCGCAGGGACTTCAAAACATTATCCATGATAAGAGGTTCTGCCATACTTTGATGGTTCTAAAATAGCTTATTGCTTTAAACAAAGAACATTAATGTCGGCAATGAAAAAGCTTTTGATCTATAAGCTAGCAAAACAAAAGGTATGGCGAACCAGATTTAGTCGAAGTGATGCGATTTTAAGTGGAGGGTAGACAATCATTTTAGAGGCCAAACAGTAAGCATGCAAAGAGCATTCCAATGCAAACTTTACAGCAACTCCGGCCATAATAACTGAACGTTCGCGTGCAGGCAAGTGAGTTAATTTGAAGCGGACTCGACAGACACACAGTTAATTTATCGAGTGAATAAATAAACGATACAGATCGTCTACCATGTGTTACTGGGCGAAAGAGCCTAATTTGTCGTTTCTCAAGTGAGATTATATTGCTTATCATTCTTAGCCAAGTTACAATTGCAGCTTATTTCTGGGTTTCGAGTAGTGAGTCAAGAGGTATACAGTATTACATACATCGCTGAAAAGGTCTCCATTTCTGTTTCCCCACCTTGACACGGTATTAAAACCTGCCCTGCAAAACGCTTTTCTGCAATCTGATTGTTATTACTGAACTAATCTTTCCCGAATGTGCTATAATGAATTTAAATGGCTGATTTAAGCATTATGGCATCAGTGATAAACTACTGACTTGGTAATCAGAGTTACTAGTACTGAAGACCCTCTCTGCTCGTAAGAAGATAATAAAAGCCAAGTCATATACGTCGGCTTTCGATAACATTTTACTCGAGATAAAACAAATATTCCTGTAAGCATTCGGAAATGAAAAATGTTTGTAGTTTCAGTTTGGCCCTTTTGACCCAGAGGATGTGGTGCAGTCACTGTACGTTACGAAAGCTTATAAAAATGGGACCAGTTTTGGGAACATGTGCTTTGTCCAGTCTTGTTTTACTAATGAGTAAGGACCAATGAGAAACTGGACTAAAGAGAAAAGCTGATTGCAAACTTCTTTGAGTGTGGCGCCGCCAGGCCGCGTCCACACTACGCCGAATAAATTTGAAAATGCAGCTTTATTTCTACGGCTAGGCCTACCGTCCACACTAATCCGTCACTAAAACGGAGCTTTTAGAAAACGCTATTCAAATTTCAACAGGTGTGGTATTTTTGAGAAAATGACGTCATTTTCTCCAATTCTAAACCAAGACTTGGAACAACGAAAATTAATGGCGACCTTAAATTCTCGGAAATAAAGGTCCAAAAAACGCGAGTTCTAATGTTCATAATAGATTGAAATTTTCCAAGATATCTAGGAAAGACCTATTGTGTACGAAAATGTAAAAAAATGGATATAAAGAATTTGATCATAGTGGCACTTTAACGATGAGCCCGCTCATGTTTCAAAACGCTCCGCCGCCTCTGATTTGCAATTGTGAAATACACACCTAGTCGGAGTAGGATAGTCTGGATCAGGTCACTATTACTGCTGTCTGAGTTATTTTTCAAATGTCTTGTAGGTTCAATATACCATTATCATACAAGGTTGGAAAATCAAGAGGTAAGAGTGGAAATTCTGGAGTCAGGAGGAAAGGTACGGCAAACGTCAACACGCAAACGTTTTAAGGGAATCCGCCTTTGAAGCTTTCTTGTTCACCGCAAGCCATGACTTGGGGACAATAAATTTTGAACGTGTTACCTTTCACAATTCAGTCAGCACTCGTCTAGACTTCTCCAAGACGGACACATACGCTATAGCACTAATGCAGATTTTCAATAACAATAAGCAGCTTGTTATGATGTTGCCATGGGAAATGATTTTTTCCATAGATTCTATGCGTGTTTGGATTTATGAAAACAGTATTAAATTATCAACTCCCTGCCCAAAATTAAAGTGAACGGTAAAAATATTAAAAGGAATGGCAGTCGTTTTCCCTCAACTCTCTACCTTCCTTTTCTATATTTTCTTTCATTGCTTGGAGTGAATGTTTTAAGGTCTCTAGCTAGGAGACGTGAAAAACAAGCGCATATGGGTGATTTAGTTTCAAGTATTGACACTGTTTTCATAAATTCAGTCATAACATATAAAGTAAACTTTGCTGCGTTTGACAGGACTTCATTCAGAACAATGACGTCCACACCTTATGGGGAGACATGTTTGTGCTGGTATATGCTGTTAACGACCGTTCGAGTTTTGATGAACTCACCCCGCTGTGGAAGCATCTTGAGAAAGCGCGAGCTCCCGATCATTCACTGCTAGTGCTCGTTGGAAACAAGAAAGACTCCGGGAACGACAGAGAAGTCTCGCAGCAAGAAGGAATCGGGCTATCGGGTGACATGAATTGTTCTTTTCATGAGATCTCCGCGAAAGTGAGCTATCAGGATGTTGAAGATATGTTTACGGAAGCAATCCGAGAGACCATGAGGCATAAAATGGCCAAGCAGGCTTTGAATGACGCGAAACGATCGTCTCACAGCAAGATTATGGAGATGGTAGAGAAAAACGTGCGCAGAAATAGGGCAATGTCCAGTCTGAAGGAAACGATTGACGAGTACTGCGCCACACGGACTGAGGAACTGACACGCGATTTGTCGCGTGATCGAAGCATCACTTTTACATGAAGACAACAACGTAAAAAGCGTTATAACTACACAGCGTTTAATTTGGCCAGGGTTGGGGCCTCATTGGACATTCTTCATTCTTGTCTAGATATATTGTTGTCAGCGTTGAGTAATTACCTTTAGTTTTAGCGCCAAACTGTGTTTCATAGTAGCCATCACTGGCTCGATCGGCGAGGCATCTCAAACCCAAACTATTTTTCAAACAAGACTCGGAGCGCTCTCTATTTCGTTTTGAAAAATTCTGGAAATTAAGGTTCGAAGGAAATACGGCACGTCCGTTTTTGATTTGCCCCGCACGCAGAAACCTTCCTACAAAAATAGAACTTCTAACTTCTATTCCCTTAGAAGTTCCGTTTTCTCCCGGAAGTTTTTATTGGAGCACCCCGGGAAGGGTTTACAACTTCCTGGTGACCGACATTTCCGGAATGTTTGACCAAAAGGAATGCACCGCAGTTTTTCGCCGTGTGTCTGCAGTTGTTCCTTATGCGAGTAATGTTATTACAGTATCAGGGGTTCACAGCAGGCCTTCTATTTTTGTAGCCACCTGCCGGAATGAGGAAAAGGAAGCAAGCAAAGGGAAGTAGTCTAAAAACTCTTGGCATAGGGTACTTTTTCTTAAGTTCACGAGGGAAAATCCGTTACATTGAGAACCTAAACTACCTTTTAATGAGAGGAGAGGGGTTGATTTGTACATGAATTCTGATCCTAGTACACTTGTGTATCATTGAGCTGGTTTCACAGATGACTGTGTTTTCTAACACACTTAAAAGTTCGTGATCCTAGTACTCTTGAGAATCATTGAGCTGGTTTCACAAATGAACTGTGTTTTCTAACTCTAAAGTTCATAGTCTTACAAATACAGGCACGCACATTGCATAATTATTTGGAGGCTATGATGAGCCGTATTTTTATATTTTACAGCCATTTTTTAACCATGACTGCCGCGTTCGTGCACGCGAACTGACGCAAGACTTAATCGAGGCAGCGAATCAAAACAACAACAAGTTTGTCCTCTTCTCATGATCAGATGATGAAAAACGATCGAAGGCGCCACGGGAATCTCTAATGGCGTACAACCCAAAACAAAATAGTTTAAGTCGAAGTCGTTGCAAATCAGCACAGACAGCAACATGACTCTTTCGAAGTCATTTCCAACTGAAGCTGTAACTAATAAAAGCTAGCCATGTACATTAATAGCTGTGCTCTGCTATATATTAAGTATGTTGCGAAGAATAATTTCATTTTAATGTATTTTAATTCTTATTTTTAATAAGAAACTAATGATGAAATATTTACAGCTTATATCCATATTTACAGATTCCGAAATCTCATATTATTTTCTGAGTCGAGTGTTTGAAAACATTCATCAGATAATACAAATGTCTCGGCTTCGCTGAAACATCATCTGTCATAACCCTGACTTGTCTCTCATCCACTTTGCGAATGATCACAATCGACAAAATAAATTCTCCTTTCTCTCAAATAATTTTCCTTTCTCTCCAGCACTTTTCAGATCAGTAATATAGACAGTAGAATATACGGTATGCTCTAAAAACATAGTAAAGAGAACTCTTCAAAATACAGCTTACTGAAGGGTTGCCGTTCAGGACCCAGTTGGTCGAAAGCTGGACAACGCTCTACATCCACCGGATAAATCGCTCTTCAGTGGATAAGTGTTAACAAGACAAACCACGCTATCCGCTGGAAAGTGATTTATCCGGTGGATAGCGTATCCACCTTTCTAACAACCCGGGCCAGTACTGGAAAGGCAGTTCTAAGGAAGAATCAGTTTCCACCGGACTAATATCTGTACAAAGTCTGTCAAGCTACCTATTTTTCCATTCAAACTCTGAATTCACTAATTTTTTCATCGAACAGAGTAACACTTGAGCGGTATGTAGCCTTAAAAATGCAGCTGTAGCTTGTGCCAATCTTTGCTTCTAAAGTTGAAGAAACATGTGTTTGTTATTTCTTGTTCTGTTTTTTTTTTGAGGTATGGTCACAGACGTATCAGAAGGCTTTCCGATTCTAGCATTGTAGACTAGCAAGCTATCGCCTGTGCAGATTTTCTTCGGAAAGGCATCGTTTTCAGCCCTTTCACCTTCGCCCACGAAGACGGTGTCTTCATTTCCTTGTGTTGTGTCATCTGACCGGGGATGGGAGAGTGGGGAGCTGGTATCATGCTCGACGGGTCTGGAGGGGGATGTGCATTCAGGTACTGTCTCAGGATGTCGTTAAACATGTGTATTGTATCTCCGTAACTCTCCGATATGGATATCTCGAAGAACCCGCAGTTAAGTGAGTAGGTTAGTCTGCTGCCGTCTGTCTCTCGCACGGTCCTAAAGTGCTCCAAATCCCGCTTGGTTCCCGCGATAATTATACTGCTGGAGTCCAGAGTTCTGTGTCGTCTTATATACTTGACAATCTTGCCCGCTTCGTGAAAGCTGGAGCGATCCGTGATGGAGTAAAGAACAAGGAAGATGTCTGCATACGCCACAATGCTCTCAAGCTTCTCTTCGGAGTTCTGAAAGAAATAAGGCCGTCTTCAGGGTTTATGAAACAATTTCATGATGCGTTTGAAAGAGTCACTTTTGCTTGTCACTCAGGTGTATAAATGAGAACCGTAAAATAGTTGGATCAACCTAAAAACATATTGTCAGGAAAGGCCAGAGAAGAGGGGAGAACGGTTACCTGGCATGACCAAGCAACCCTTCCAGGGAAGAGTAGCAATATCACGACAAGATTCTTCTGCGTGCTACTAGTCAATAAGCTTCATATTTACCTTTCCTGCTGTGTCCAGAATGTCCAAAGCTACGTATTCACCATCCACGTCAATGTGATGTCTGTTTGTTGTCTCTGTGGAGAGACATACGTCGTTTATATTTATCAGCAACGGAAAGTCAGTCGGACACACATTTCAATAACTATAACATTCTCGGGAGGTGGGTGGAAGAAGGGGCGAACCTTCCGTTTCAGCGATATCACGAAAACTGTCGTCCCTTTAACACATTTACATTCAGGCTGAAATAACCATTCCAATATTGTCACAATGTTTATTCTTAAACAGGAAGTCTGCTCTACTTGTTGATGTACTTTCTGAATGCCAAATTCGTGCACGTTTTAACTTCTGAGATTATCATTTTGCCATACCCTCTGAAGACCCTATAGATGCTAATGTGATGTTTCCTGATAAAGATTTGTTGAGGCGATTTAAAAAGAAACTGACATATCACCAAGGAACTCGAATAACTTAATCTCCTAGCTCCTGAATTGAGTCCAAATAAAGAGATCCTTATCTCACAACAATAGGGGGTCCCATCAAGTTGCATGGATACTAAACAATGAAATGGTCTCGCCATCAGAGAACAACTCAACCCGTCAGATATTCTACAGAAATTGAAAAGTAAAGAATTTTTTGTATCAAGGTAGATTGTCTAGTTCGTTTCGACCTGGCAGGAATATTTTCTCCGTGGGTTGCTCCCAGTGTTGGAAGTTTTTTCCTTACTCTGCCGTGGGACTTCAGGCAATGTTGATGCGTTGTCACAAGACTGAATAGTTGGGTAGATGGCCATTGTACTCTTTATAACTTTCATAACAAGATTTCTTTGACTTAAAAGCTAGGACGAGAAAGCTAGAAAAAAGTGGTTCCAAAGAAGTTTGTTTGAACTGAGTCGAGCCAGTGTGGAATAATGTTTCAAAGTCCAGCTTTCGTAACCCACACTTTGGAAATCAAATCACCTTATGGCTCTCTATCATTTTCTCGAGTTTCGTTTCCGTACGTCGCGTGTCTTGAGCCATCCGTTCCAGCATTGCAATGTTCATTACCCAGTATTTCACCTCTGGAGCGTAAACTTCCCGCTGAGATTCAATTTTGCGACAATGGAGAAGGTTTCCTATTTAGGAATCTTCACGTCAAACAAGAATTTTTGTACGTCAATCGTCAAACTACGTGCTTTGGTCAAGATGATACTATTGAGATCAGTCTAAATCGCATAAGATACCATCGAGATAGAAGAGCAGATAAAACGATTAGTCGTTAAGTCGAGAGAGCTTAGCGTTAAGACTGATATCTTTCTTTGCAGAATAGAAAAGATAATAAGGAGTTGTTTACGTACCCAATGTTTGATCGTATTCGCCTATAAAACGACGGGTCAGGAAACGAACTGTAAGAGCTAAAATAAATATAACAAAGAAATACGTTAATGCCATTGGAATAATAAGCAAACAAACACTGAAATGTTAAAATACTGGAAGTAATCAATCTACAAAATCAACAAATTGTTAAACAGACGAACAGTCCAATGCACTATTTAACTAAAGAAAAAAAAACAACAAAAGGCTATTGTTCAAAAACCGCAATAATATTGAGGCCGGAACAACAAAGTATGATGTGATATGCCTCTCTATTTACTTCGTTGTTTGTTAATTGTTTCTCACCTCTATTGAATAAAAATAGATTTATGAACGGAACCATAAGTAAAGAAGTGTGATTTTTGTTGACTGTAGATACACAAGTCTGACTAATGATCTTCAACATGAAATTTTACAGTTCAGGTGGAAAAAACATCGACACCCATAACACGTTTGTGTGGTTTATATTCGAAAGACTTCAGCTGTAAGTCGCCTTATGATTTCTTCTCTAAATAGCACTTAAAATTCTTACATTGACACACTAAAGGATTTTTTTGGCCAGTGATGAAATCTATGTAATTTGTTCAACAAAAACGTTAACCAGCTCGCCGAAATGTTGATTGACTGCCATTCAAGTGTTTACGTTAGTTTTAGTTAACCTTCCTGCTCGCTTGAGCTTGCTTTATGTTCTTACTTGTCATAATTATAGAAGGGCATTGCTTTAACAGATTTGGAGCATTTTCATTCTGATAGAAAAAAGAAAATTAACTGATTGGAAATCGATATATAAGGAAATCAGTAACACTGCAAGCAAACCGTATTTCGCAACGTCCTACTCTACTGAATATATTGACAAAATAAAGCTTAACAAAATGACGAAATAAAGTTACTCCGCTTTACCTGTTTTTCCGACGCCGTCTTGGCCCATCACCGCAATTCTGATGTTCCGTAGATTGACTTGAGTGCTTACGCCTAGTTTGCGTCTTAGCTTCATGGCTTGCCTGCTCGCCGATTCTTTTTCAGTTGAATCTGGTTGAGAAATTACGACCGTCTGTAACTATGTATGGTCTAATTTTAGCGCAGTTAATAATGTCCATTGTTCCTGATAGCCATGACTTGGGGCAATGAATTCCTTAACATGACCTTGTGAATTAGTGGAGAGGTCAAAAGCGTGTATGATGCTGACATGCATGATTCAAGCCAAATGAATGGAAAAATGGAACGTATAGACTATGACGAAATGAAATAGATATTCAAAAGGCCATTTTAAAGCTAACTTCCAGTTTAAGGGCTAGTTATCTTTGGGTTTTTTAAGCTGACTTTTATCGAAAACACATTTCTAGTAGAAACAACGAGCCAGAGTATTCAGCTCTCGCTAAGTACCTCCGTGTTATGAAAAGAATGAGTTTAATTAAGGTCAATCATCTTTTTATTAATCTCTTGTAACAAATACTGAAAGAAGACATATTTAGATTTCAATAGATTCAGACATGTTCGTCTGTAATGGCTAAAGCAAAGCTAATCCTTGTTCGTGGACCTCCACTAGCGCCATTGTGTTCTAGTATAAAAACCCCTCCCCTCTTTCTTCTGGAACTGTAAAGACAGAACATCGTACCGAATTCCCAAATATGTCTAAAAACTTGTTTTTGCACCCTGTTTCCATTACTGAGATGTAAGAATCTCCCGATCGGAACAAAAGAGTAGTGCCTTATTTTTACCCCGTGTAAAACCAACCTGTCTGTACCGAAGGAAAGAGTTATACAGCGATATCATTTGGCCACGTGTTGGCTTACTACACGCGCCAAACGTGATGTTTATATCAAGGTCACTTGTTACACGTGTATAAAGGAATCGTCAAAACACGTGTTAGTAGAATTGGCGTGAGACTGACTGTCACTTATAAAACGTCAATCAGTATCAGCAGGATAATTATGCGGATGTCCTCTGGCTTTAATTATGCTCAGCGGGTGAATACATTATAAACCTAATTTGTTATTGATGAAATTATTTTGGCAGTTTCATTTTTGGCATAATTTATGCCATCCGGCAGACCTCATCATATCTTATGCTGGAATAAATTAGAGTAAACTAACGACTTGATCTTCGTGAATGCACTGCATTCTGGGGGATGGGCGCTATAAAGTTCGAGACGTTCACTTTTGAGATTAAAAGTAAAATCATTTAATTAAATGACGCCGCAAGGACAGAATTTAACGACGTAAACAAGACTGATCCGTAGAGGAACTTGCAAGCCAGAGCTTAGCTGGTTCACGCGATAAGAATACTACGTCATAGCTTGTTGCCTAGCAACGTATATGTGGAAAACCTGCCTTTTCGTGGGCACGGTCAATTCATGAGTAGAGTTCGAAGACGTGTTACACTTAAACTTGACATAACGCATAGATACCAAATACTGAGGTATACATTCTAAACCAAGAGTCAGACCTCGACAAAGCGGTGAAACTCCAACGTTTGGCTTTTCAAATGCCAACTCTTGAACATTTACTTAATTTCATTTTATGTTGCGCAGAGCAGGTCTAAGAGTCTGTTGATAAAACACAGACATGTAACCATTTTATGATACCTACTCGAAACCTACTCGAACTGAGTATTGCTTTCATGAGGTTCTATTTGTTATAAAAATACCGCACATCCTGACTCTCAACTTTTACGTCTGTGAATCAGAACGCAAATTGCGCGGCCATTCATTTGAAAGACAGTGAGCGGGACTTTTGTGTGGCTAAAGCAGGCGTTTTGATAACTTCAAAATGTGATGAAACCCGGCTTAATATTACGGTGTAAGAAAAAGCACCAGTGCCCTTTTTGCTACAACACTTCGTCCTTGGGCAGTCATTGAAAGGGTAACTCATAACTTAAATAATACTGGAAATATGAAGAGCTCGTATTGTTATTGCCGATACATGCATGCAGCCATGTCATGCTTTAAGCCCTTAAGATTGCAATCTCGAAGTTAAACGGAATGCCGATGGCTTGAGGAAAGCGAGTTATTTTTGTCATCTTTCACGTAGTTAAGAGATTTTTCACTTAGTTTGAGTCCAAGCACTTAAGACTGGAGTAGAGTTAGGGGCGAAACTACTTCACTCTAGTCGATACAACATCATCGCCAGCATGGGTTAAGCTGGTTTTACCATATCGATCCTTCTGGCATACACCAAAATTAAGAATCAATAAAACAGCTTTGGTTTTGAGAACCCAAAACGACCTCATTACACTCCGTTAAAAGCACCAGCAACAACCAGGGAATAAACCGAGTTAATATGAAATGGTCAGAGTCACCAACCTTAACAGCTCTTTGCTATTGCTTCCAGAGCAGGAGCAGGAGTGCTTCTGACACAGGGTCTGTTGTAAGTGTATGTTAAAGCTTCTTAATGGTGTATTTGACCTAACAGTTTGACAGGAATCATGTCCGTGCAGAAATATAAGATGCTATTCCGTCTGAGCAGCTCAAAAATATATTTACTACGATTCTGGAATGACAGGAAAAAAACACCTGTCAACAAGATATTTTGTTGTTTGTCTCATTTCGCCGGAATAACATTTATTATAGGCTCTTTATTATGCACCAATGGCAAAAACTCTGTTTAGTATTCTCTTAGAAAGAGAAGTTTATAGTTAATGCTACATTGAAGAAACAACATTAGAACTCTTGCTAGTAATATCTGATAAGATGCGTGAAGCAATATGAATATTCAGAAAAACAATTTGGAGAAAAACAAAAACAAATTACAGTTGCAGTTATTGTAACATAAGATCGGAAATATAATGTTACTATTGGTCCAGCGGAAAAAGATATTACCATCAACTTGAAAATATTTTTTACCAAATGATTCAGGGTCACTGACCTTGTACAGCGATTAATTTTGTTGGTTTAAAAACAGGGGACTTACAATTACAGTCAAGCTAAGGAACTGCAACAAATTGTAACAAAAGAGGTAGTCTTAAACTATTGAGTTGAAAACAAATCATGATACATTGGAAATGAAAAAAGAAAATCAATTTTCAGGTTCGGATAGGTGGTTAAAATGAAAACGAAGGTTCCATGAGGATGATGGTGATGAACGATTGAGAGATGGCCATTTTTCTTATCTTGATTCCAAAGTAAATCCTGTATCGTCAATCCCCTTAAATAGAACCCTTTAATGGTGTAATTTTATACTCACTGAAGTCATTACACTTCAACCCCTTAAACTCTTCAATCAAGAAATCACAGCCCCTAAACTCCGCCTGAAAACGTGATCCACACGTGTTTTTTTTTTTTTTTTTTTTTTCTGGAAGTCTGCCCATAAAGTAATCCAGGTCCACCCTTGTCGACCACTCTACAGGTTGCAAATGCAAGCTTCCCACATTTTTAAGGCGCACAAAAACTACGGCGAGACTCGGCAAAATGCGGAAAACCCTCAGTTGCACGGGAATGCTTGTTATGAAGACCCAGGAAGAAACTCGAGTGCCTCGATCTTTCGAAACAAGAAACATAGAAATTGACCGTTGTTCTATTGGAAACAAGACCACCTTTTCCCTTTTTTGTCCTGCAATACTTCAAAGAAATCACAGCCACTAAACTCCTCCTGAAAACGTGATCCTCGCGTGTTTTCTTTTTTTTTTTTTGTCAAATCTGTCTGACCATTTAGTATGGAACGCCAGAACTGTCTTATGATACTTTTTTTATTCATTTGGGTGGTTATGTCATTATATTTAGTATTTATGTTATTATATTCGGTGATTAACTCATTATACTCGGTGCTTATTCCATTATACTCGGTGCTTATGTCTTTTTATTATATGGAGAAGAGTGTTTTACTGGGAACTAAACCACTCGTAGATTCCATACGCCACTTCATCCGGGACCCGAGTGGCGTATTTTTCCGTATATCACCTTTGTGAGTGTCGTATCGTTCAATGAAGTCACGATTCCCGCCTTTTGCTTTTGTTGAATTGGTTTCTCCATATAATAAAAAGAACATTACACGTTGGCTCAAAGATATGAATTTTATGTTCTCGTGGCAAGAACAATATCTCACGAGTGAGCTTCGCTCACTCGTGAGATATTGTTCTTGCCACTCGTTGCGTGACTGTCGGCACGTAACCCGCAGAAATTAACAAAATTTAGAAAAAAAAAAGAAAAAAAGAGTACATAGAGATAGCATGTTTGCGTTCCAACTTATAACGGGAATAGTAAATACTTCTTACAGGAAACAGTAAGTTTCAAACCAAACACTTCTATTTCTTTCTTTTTTTTTTTTCATACCGCCTGGATTAGTTAATTATTAAATCTGCCTCGTGGCGGGGCCTTCGCGCCAGTTTTCAATTTTCGTTCACTCACATTTCGAGACCAGACATGGCGGTTCAATCGGTTCGACCTTCACGTGCTTTTTACGTGTGACTTTTTATGTGCCGACAGTCACGCAACGCACATAAAGTCAAAAAGCAGATTGCGATCAAACGAGTATGTTTCAGAGAACTACACATTTTTTTGCTGCATACGATTGCATAAAAAAGGTCTGTTTTCAAAAACAGTGTCGGCTGCTGTTCTAAACCTTGTTAGTTCTTCACTGTTTGACCGACGCGACAGCGATAAACCTGAGAAGTTAAATATTTGTTTTTCACCGTTTGATCGACGCGACAACATAAACCGGAGAATCGAAGATAAACATCTCGCCCCATTGTGGCCATAGAGCAATTCAGGCGGTAACAATTGAGTTTTTAATTTCGAGGGGTCTGAGTTTTCGAGGTCTGAGGTTTCGGGGTCTGAGTTTTCGTGACACCCGTTTTTCCCGGCTTTCCCTAGACTACCTCCAAATTGTACGGCCCCTTGCGAAGACTGGTGACGATCATATCGAAGAAAGCACCGAATATAATGAAGTAAGCACCGAATATAATGAAGTAATTACCGAACAAGGAAGTGCCGAATATAATGGCCTTTGCACCGAATATAAGGAAGAGAGCACCGAATATAATAGTGTTAGCACCCGTAATAATGAAGAAAACACCAGACAAAGTTAGAACCGAATATAACGAAGAAAGCACCGAATATAATAAAAACAGCACCGAATATAATGATAAAAGCACCTAATATAACGAAGAAAGCACCGAATATGACGAGGGAAGCACCGAATATTATGAAATAGGCACCGAATATAATGAAGACAGCACCGCATATAAAGACATAAGCACCGAGTATAATGGAATAAGCACCGAGTATAATGAGTTTATCACCGAATATAATAACATAAATACTAAATATAATGACATAACCACCCAATATAATAAAAAAAAGTATCATAAGACAGTTCTGGCGTTCCATAATTTAGTAATCCAAATCAACATCCTTGACACTCAATAGACTGTAGAGCAAATGCAAGCGTTGCGCATTTTCGGGCGAACAAAACCTGCAAAAATATGCGGAAAACCATCAGTTGAATGGGAATGCTCGGTATGAAGGTTAACCGCAAGTTGTAGTTGCAATCTTTGAAAAAGGAAAAACATAGAAATTCACCGTTGTTGTATTGCCGGAGAGAATTTGGATGAAGGAAGCGGGAACCTTGCGAAGGAAAGATGCGTGAGACGAACGGATGAAGATCTTCAAGATTGTGGTCGGTGGTAAGATAGCGTGGCAACACCACCAGCATCACCATGTAAAAGACCACAAATCAACAACAGTGGTGCTTATCCTGTTTAAACCGTATCTTTTCAGTATATTTGGCTCTTGAGAAGTAAATGATTGTCAACAAAGGTCAATGTGCATTTAGTCAAATTAACTACCGGGGGTGGGGTGGGGTGAGTACTCCCTTATATGGGCTACTTAGGTATGTGCAGCCCCAAAGGCTAAGGCTTTTTAGACATTTTAGTCAGAAATAGGGCATCGACTTTGACCATTTTGGCCTCAAAGAGGGCATGGTTTTTGCACTTCAGTCTTGAATTGGGTATGGTTTTTTTTTTTAGAAGCTACTTCATCATTATTATCGAGACCATCATCAAAAGTCTTTCACAATGCCATTAACACCGGTCTGAACTATTGAACTTATAAGGTAGGTCTGAAACAGGGCATTGATTTAAGGGTCAGGTCTTAAATAGGGTATCGAATTTTTGGTCAGGTCATAAATGGGGTAGGGAAAATCACAGATTTCAGTCTTGAATAGGGTAGGGGTTTTGGGAAGCGGGCTGCACACCCCAAGCCAATTTTTATGGAAGTACCGTTCCCCCGAGAACTAACTGGACTAAGACGAGATTGTCAAATGACCAATTTCCCCGCATAGATTGCACACCATTCCTGAAAGGCTTTTGGTAAACTGTGAGGTCTGCCTCTTGCTCCAATCCAAACTTAACAGTCACGAAGGAAGCAGAAAAATAATGCAACTGTTTTGCAGGAAGAGCGAGGAAAAAGTTACTTCCTGGCGGCAGGGGATCAGATAACATTGGTATAACATTGACTTCCATATACAAACACACGGCGCGGCTCTTAAAAGTCCAAAAGCTTCTTTTCCCTTAGGTTTGTTTATGGCAATCTTTGAAATCTGACGAGACCAAGAGTTCACCCTGATAGATTAAATCATGTTAACAGTCACGGAAATCTGTGTAGCTTACACGGTTACAAAATTGCGAAAGACTTCTCCGTCAAATGATCGGTATAACTTGCAAATTGCAACCAAGTGAAATTTTGTCCTGAAAAGCGTTGGAATGAAAATATGTGACAACTGGTTGAAATGGAACTCGGTGAAAAACTTCACTTCTCGTCAAGTTGCGATTTTCGAAAAGGACCTTTTTCACTTACATCAGTTATTTTTTGGTTATTAATTAATGTTCTCGGTATTCACGTGTAAATCTTTGCTCACAACAATTCACACTATAGCCTCGTGTGGGAACGACGTTGTTCAAAGTTTCACTTTGGACATACGTCCCCTAATACAGACCCCCCTTGAACAGTCTCAATTATAACTTGGAAAAACAGACAAAATCAAGATAAACGCATCGTATAAAAGTCTATTCCACCTCAATCACAATGCTTCTAACTCCATTTGATAAAGATGGGAGGATACGAATAACCGTATTGAGTTAAATTTAGCGACAGACTGCCATCTTTTTTCAAATTATCGAACGAAACGAAAAGTAAATGACATTTCATTCCACACAACTAGAGTTTCGTCAGAAGTTTAGGAAGATGCGCTTGATAGATCTTCGAGTTAAACTCTGAACACGATGAAATCACGTTTCATCTCTGTTCTGAGTGATAGCTGGTATATATTGCTTGAGTGTAAAACTACAACAAAAGCTTTACATAGAATCTCACACAGAAATATTTTGTATGGAATCCCACAAAGGAAAGCGTCTTTACTTTAATACAAATTCGAGAACGAAATTTCTAAGAGAGCTAACGGTCATATTATTACGGTCGCTAGCACTCGTCTGTCTGTTTAGCATGCCAGTTCTTTCCTGGCAGTTGATAACACGTTTTCATGGGTTTTGTTTACTTTTGTGGTCTCTTATTCTATCTTTACTCTTCCTATTCTGTAGAGCTCGTTATAAACAACCCAAGAAATATGCAGTTCATAACATGACACGCTGGAACTGGCATAAATAATTTACCTCGTAAAATAATAACGCTAAGAAACCACTGAGCAACGAAAAGAAACATTTGAACATCATTAGACTAACCTTGACCATTTTTTAAAGGCATGTCTGTGTACTTCTTTGGCAGGAGTCAGAAAATCCAGTTGAAGATTGCTCTAATACCGGCCACTACTTATATTGAGTTTCGGAAGAGCGACTTTACTTTGTGAACTAATTAACAACACGTCAGTAGCACACAATGGTAAAAATATTCCAACCATGAACTGAGCCACGGGACTATCAAATATCTTGAAAGCTCGTAAATATATTGAAGGGCCTGTTTCGTTCTATAACGAGACGAAAACACGTTGGCTTCCTGTCGTTGAGCAGATCTGGTTCACACAACAGCTAACAAAGTGACCTTCTTACAAAAAGAGAAAACAGGACAGCAGTTAATTAACAGGTGTAAAATGTGATTTTGATGTTTGACAAGAGCAAGTGTAAACTGCTGGACAGTGTTTTGTGTACGAAACTTGTTTAGCAACAGAACATCGCGGGCGGTCAATTGCTTTAATCAATTCAAAATGTGGAACTTGCTTCTAATTTCGCACGATTCAAACGTAGAAAACGGTACTATCTTGCTTGCCCACTTTATTTTGTTCTTTTTTTTTTGTCAGCATATGTGCAAAAGACTTTGGTTGATAACAAGCTGAATTTATTTTAATGAAGACCGCATGTGTTGACTGACCTTTAATAAAGGCATTGACACTGCTCCAGCCCCAAATCACAATTACTTTGGTTATAGGAACTTTTCAACAGTGTCTTCCGATATCGCCGGAGGTTACACCGTCAGTCAGTGCATATAAGTTCTACTAAACAGCCTTTTTTGCAGTTGTCGAAGAAATTCCGCAACAAGTTCTGCTCATAAACTATATACAGATGATCACTTTTCATAAACTACGATAACCTTGAAAGATTTTCGGGTGTTCCCCGTAGTTGTTAAAGACGTTCATTTGCGTCGTGCGGTCGTAAAAACGAAACTCAACGCGTCGAAAACGCGCTCTGATAAATGTAATAATGAATGCATTTTTTTTCCAGAAAAATAATAACATTCCGTGTTTGGCAAAATATAAGGTTCCAAAATTGCTCAGGGTCATAAAAAAAACCTCAAGAGATAGAAATCTTTGATGCTCTCATTCCCGGAAAGTATGTCATAATAACATAAGCTAATCAACATTGACAATTCAAAGAACGTTTAAATTTAGACAGGTAAGACTCCTGAAATGAATTTTTGAATTCACTTTGAAGAGTTTAATAATGGGGAGGGTTAATTGGAAATTTCTAGAACTAATTGAAAATTTGTGACAGGTTGCAAAATTATGCAGCTATGCATGACGGTGTGTCTACATTCATTTAGCAACTACGACATTTCATTCGCAATAATTGTTCGAAACGTTTTGGACGCGTGAAAATGAGACATAAAGTCGTTAGCTATGGTTATCTTGAATCACGATGATCAGGTCTTAAAATTCCCTTAGGAAACAAAGATGGCGACCGGTACATCTCAGCGCACAAAAACCTTAACAACGTTCATAAAGACAAACAGAAAAATGCTACAAGCTTCAAACCAAGCATACACAATGTCATTAGTACAGGGACAAATATTGCAAAATATGGCTCTCCTTTTGCCAAATGGGCTATGCTAGGTTCGCAAGATATTGTGGTAAAATCTACAGCCGCCATCTTTTATATCATTTCTTTTGGCTTATGATAATAATAGCCATGGATTTTTTAAGCAAGTTAATTTGTGTCCACAATGTTTTTTTTTTTTTTTTTTTTGACGTAATGCTATGGTGCTTGTCATTTGATATCAATTAGATAGAGGCGACTAAAAGGTTCCAAGGATTTATTTAAATATTTGCTAAAAAATGTTTTATGGCTATATCATTGCATTCTGTTTCAATATTCAGCTGCTTTGATTTAGAGCGTTGTACATTGTTTCAAACTTAGTTTACTCCGTGTAGTAGAATGTTGGCGACTCACATCTTTAAACCACAACGGTTTTCTTAAGCGTTCTACCTTTCAACCAAGAACATTGTATCAAGACCTCCGAAAAACTAGTATAAGCTAATATAAATGAGCATGCTATAAGACAATTAATACTTATACCGCTAAAATTTTCCGAAATAAAAAGGAATTAAATACATCAGGTGCCTTTCCCGCGAACGTCATCTAGAGAGATTGTGGCCATTTCTTTACAAAATGTCATGTGCACGTGCAATCTATCATTCTTTTCCATTCGAGGCGAGCTTTTTTGGTATTTCGTTTTAACCTTGAGTCAGTGCGGAAAGCAATATTTTAAGATCTTCAACCGAGAAAAAAACACATTAAGTCTGTCTTTTTGTTTAATTTTTCGGAGCTATTGAATTTTTCAGGTTTCTCTATATTTCTTGTAAGGCTTTGTTGGCTTTTTCGGTCGCCCTTGAACACGATGGAAAAACGAAAATAATAAGGAGAAAATATTTCGTCGGCGTTGGCTCGTATCCGAGCATCATTTTCTCCTAACAGTCTCCGCTTCTTTGGTGCCCTCGGAGGAGGCTTAGCAGGCCAATCCTTGCATAGAATTTGCGAGAGCAGTTAGAAAGAAAATTAGAAAAACCCTGAAAAATTATTATCTGCATAAAGTACAAGAAGCAAGAAG
The DNA here is from genome assembly GCF_042242905.1 of Orbicella faveolata. Lineage (NCBI taxonomy): Eukaryota > Metazoa > Cnidaria > Anthozoa > Scleractinia > Merulinidae > Orbicella > Orbicella faveolata. The sequence continues at coordinate 3,446,279 of NW_028301536.1, read as the reverse complement.
GGTTCTTCAAAAGCATGGTCTTCAAAAGACAAACTGAAGTCCTATTTCAGTTTTTTAACGATACTACATATCCTGAAATGCATGGTCTGACAAGTTTAAATTTAATCAGGGAATGCTTTCTCATATGGTAAAAAAAAAGAAGAAAAAACACGGATAAAGAAGGAAAAGACAGGGAATTTAGTTACAGCATTTGTTCAGAGCTGCTGGTTTTTCATGTTAACTTGTACATTGATCTAAACAAACATTTAACAAACTTAAGATTTAATTAAATCTAAATGAAACTAACTAATATGTCAACTAAATAAACAAACGTAACAATGGCAAGGTTTGATCTTACGTGATGGACTGTGTTTGCTTGAGGACGGACTTCTCGAGACTGTCTTCTTCATATCTAACAACACAGTAATAAAGTATTGATTATAAATTATTATCATGGCGTTATCACGACAAAAAGTTATGTTTATACCACTATTGAATTATGAAGTTATGTTTGGATTTACCTGGCTACTGATGCATTCAGGTGCAAACTAAATATGCATAACTCTTTTGCCGCAAGGCCGATGTTTTCTTAAGCAATTAATCGTCTAACCCAGAAACAAAGATAAATCAAGGTAATCATTTGTTAATGGACTCAGAAACTCGCTTACTTACTGAATGTTTGACACCCACAAGTGCAACTTGTTCATAAACACGACGTTTGGCGACTTCGCCTAGGGCTTGCACGAGCTGTTAACACTATAGCAAAATGATGGAAGAAAATATTATAAAATAACTGTATGGCAAAATTATACGTTGGTGTTCTGTGCTTCGTATTTGCTCATCCATTACTACTTTGCTTAGGAAACTCAGTATACAAAAAGGAACGATAGATTTTTTACTTTGACCCGCCAATGATAAATGCAAGGAACATAAATAGCGAGGGGAACTGACTAGAAAGTCATAATGCATGCAAACGAAGCACACAGTCTAAGGATCGAGTATTTAGTGACCAGCGTATTTACTTTTGGGACGGAAGTGATTATCAACTTCTAGCATGACAAATAACTAAGTTTACTTTGCACCTTGCAGGTTATCTGCGTTCACTATTCTGCTTTGATGAAAATAACAAGACTCTTTTGTGGAAGATGACGATGCATGTTTTGACTTTGCACACCGAACTTAGTTTGAATATATAGAACTTCGAATTTTGCAAACTCGATGTCCCTGCAGGTCTCCGTTTGAATTTTACAGCGTTTAGAGAACACTAGATTGATCACCTCGTTGGATTAACACACACTTGAACTATACTTTGCGGCACTTATACTCGAGAGAGGTTAGGAGAGAAGTCACTTGTGAAAAGCTATATCTTAACCATACCTTAGCCGAGATGGAATCGAGAATGTTGCCTGACAATGTAAACGCAGAGCAATGTCCGATGTTTGCACTCGGTCGTTCCCATCCAACTGATGGCGATGAGTGTTAACCGTCGGAGTAAGTAAACAGCACATTAAAACGGTATTCAAAAAGACACAAGGCTCAATTGCCATTTTTAGAAGACAGAGCGATAACCCCTGACCGTTAATGCTCGCAAGATTACATGGAAAAATGCCACTCATTCGTCTTCTTTTGTTCCGCCGCTCTATACAATAAAAGAGAACCACGCGTTTTAAAATGAACCCCCGTTGAGTTATTTACAGCGAAACACCACGTTGGTATAAAGGCTGATGTTTATTCCACTTTTGTTTGGAGGAACACAGCATTCAATGCTGCAAAGAATGCTCAAAACAGAGACCCTGCTTTGTGTTGAATGGTCCATACTATAAAAGTCAATGTGCAAGGTTGGTCATTTGCATACTGACACGGAGCTTTGCTGGCCACGTGGAGTCCATATCAAAGCATATATCCGGAGTCGAGAAGTAAACACGGAAATTATGGGTCACACGAACCTTGATATGAGGACAAGAGGTCTTAAATGATCCGTATTTTACCGAAAAGGAAATAACAGAAAATTATTGCAACACATGGGTCGATTTTACCAAATACAACGAGGAAGCAGTGGTGAGCAGTTTGGAGCAAAAGAAATAGGCCAAGTTTCAGTACACAGATTGAAATATGTCTATATAATACCTAGTCATCTGGGACAAAATCCCGAAATTCTTCCAAACGTAGAATTATATGAAATGTTATAAGTCCTGGCTAGCTTATCGTTGTTTAATAGGTACGTACGCGAGCATATAAACTTTACTATCTTGCAGAAGAGAGAAAAATGCCAAAAGTGGTAAGAGCAGACCTATATCAATAAAAAAGATAAACTAGTGACCAAATCGTACGAAATTTCACCAGTTTTAATCTTGATATCTTGACACCCGGTTAACAAAATCAAAGTTAACGAAGTCTATATAAATACACTCCATCCTTGTAACCCCTGATTTTTTTCTATAACTACTCGTTCTGTTTCGCTTAGAATCTTTTTACGCGTTTTGTTTGTACATTTGTCGGGATTTTACAACTCAAAATGAGATTTAGAAAAAAGGTCTTTCGATAATATATCATCAGGGACACGTTATTAACGCCGACTTAACCTTATTACAACCCAAGAGGCTAATTGATTGTCTTTGAAACCATCAGGACAAAGTTCGCGCAAGATGTTTAGAAAGATTTTGATGCAAAGGCCAGTAACTTCTGCACGTCTCAAGTATTGTATGTAATATATTGAGAACGAAAGACCGCGTTTGACCACGTTTCCTAACACCGCCAGAAGGGAGTTGAAAATACGACTCGCAGCGGAGTATTTTTGACGAATTTTGCAATTGAGGTGTTTGGAAATGTGGTCAAACAAAACTGCCTTGAGTGTTTTATATGTCTTGTCAATCGAAACTAAAACTAAGGAGAAATAAAATCGTAAAAATCTATGCTAATTAAGATCAGATATCTAAACACCGTCACAGTTGTGATTCCTTTTGTTAAACTCGATGAATTATTAATGAGTTAGAGAATGTATTGATAAGCGACCGCGTCAAGTCTTATCAGAAAGAAAAAAAAAAAAAAAAAAAAAAAAAAAAAAAAAAAAAAAAAAACAGAAAATACATTATCAACGCCGTTAAGAAGGCAGTAATCCTCGTTTTCCTTCTATGACTGCGAGCACCGACAATGAGTACGGTATAACAACTTTTATCCTCGCAGTTGATTTGATCGTCCCATGGCCCGTTGCGTTCAAAAGGCGTCGAGTACGCCTGGGTTCGAGAATATCTGATTTGGGGTCAAACTCAAAACAACATGCTTCAGCAGCTTTTTAAACTTTAAATAAAAACTGCTTTTAGACAAATGGTCTCATACATCGATCAACTTCGTACATCATAAACATTACATTTCCTGTGTATTTGAATCGAATATAATAAAATATCGCATACTATAATGTAGGCTCGATTTCCGCCGCTTTCTGAAGTCAGAAACTGCAACAATGGCACAATACCTTCCATTTTGTCTCAAGTTCATTCTTAGAAATAGTAATAATAATAATAATAATAATAATACTAATGATACTAATGATAATAATGATAATAATGAAAATGATGATAATGATGATAATAATAATGACAATAATAATAATAATAACAATAACAATAATGATAATAATGATACTTTTATAGCGCGTATTAACATGTGGATATGTTCACATGCGCTTTACAAAATTTTTGTATTAAAACTATTCACAAATAAAAAATTAAAGTGAAAATTATAATCCTAGTTCTAATCATATTTACATCGAAATAAAAAGTAAAATACATCACAATCAGTGATAAAATAAATCAGAAGATCACAAGAATAAAATTAATAACCTAAAAAGATTGTCTCCATAATTTGAATCAGCATTATAAACATTGTTCCACAATCATAAAGGTATGTGATTAATCATAGTAGAAACATCACGCCAAAGGCGTAATTTACTGCGTTTTTTGAGCTAGAGTGTCAATAATAGAATGCAGAATATAACAAAAAAAAAGTACCAGTCATCAGAAGGATGTTCCGCATTCTTCCGGCAGTAAGTAGTTATTTCTCGTTAGATTGCGGTCAACATGCAATTTATTATGCCTGCAGTTCGCGGGACTTTACGCTGAACTCTCAAAACTCTGACTACTAAAGACATGCATGTGAGGTAATCATTTGGGGGAATCCAAATTATGACCTGGGGGTACAAACTGTAATCCCTGCAACTTGTGTTGAAGCAGTTCAGCTTGCAGGATTCTAAATATTGGATACGAGAAATCGCGCCTCAATGGTGAATGGTGAGTGGGAAGTTTCAACATCTCCAACCCACTCCCAATCGCATAGTGTGACGAGGGCAATGGGAAAGATTCCGTTACAGTAGGTAAATAAATAGGAAATGTATATATGACGCCTTTAATGACGCAAAACACAAATAGAGGATCATTGTCGATTTGGGACGAAGCTAAAAGAGTAGATCTGTATAGAAAAGGTAGGTGGACTCTGTTGCAACTAACTTAGCCTGCTCCGGTCCAAACCTTTTTATTCTGTTGCTTCTTAAATATCTCTCGTCTTTTAGAATAAAAAGTCAAATTACTTGCTTTGTCATGTCATTCTTTGACATCCTTTGACCTGCATAGTCATCTTGCATTGCAAATTAAAGTTCAGTCTCAAAAATACTGAAGATTGAATGGCTTTCGGCTTTACAAGAGTCATGTTGTACGGATTACCGTAAATAGCAGCTATGGTGTTTCACGTTTACATCAGTTTCCGTAGGAAGAGACTGTTTCGGTACCTGATCTGCCTCCAAGGCAACGAAAATATTACTTCTGATGTGCATCATTGTGTCTGGGGACGGTGCAATCCTAAACTGATTTATTGCGCTGACACTGGAAACTATAAGACAATAAGAAACAAGTACTTGTTTCACTGGACAATCTTGTCTCTCAAGTAAGGAACTCGATTTTTACTCGTCGTTTCCATCTTAAAATCAGTTCTACTGATAGAAAATGCAGCTTAGGTATGTTTGCACAGCTTTAGTAGTGTACGTCTGACATAATATAATTTACGAAATCTTTAGAATCAAAATTTTGGGCTTTTTATTAAGTTGTGTCTATTTTTCTTGGGGTAAATGTTCCTGTCTGTCTTAGTAGTTTGTACTAGTTTTCATTTCATCAACAGGAATTTGAAACGTCTTTAAGAAGCTATTGTTGAGAACCGGCCGGAGAGGCAGGTTTTTCGTTTGAGTGTTGAAATGACCTGAATATCAAGCTACTATTGTCTTGTTCTGTGTGTCACGGTTGTTTTCAATTTTCATTTTCATGGGTTGCGATGTTTTATCAGGACGGACGAACCTGAGACTACGTGAAAGATGTCTCAAAATCATCCCTTTTTTGGCTGAACGTTTTTTTTTTTTTGAAGATTTGACGTACACTGAACTTCGTAATGCAGCTGATTGCGTAATAGCCATTTTCATTCACGGCACTTTTCACATATTTACACAACAATTTAATCGAACACAGAAGCGAGGTAATTTCGGAAGCTGTAAAATATCTTGAGCTTAACTTCCAACCTCGTTCCCAAGGCTTTCCAAGGTTTTTTCTGGGAACGAGGCTGCTGAGCTCCCTAAAATTTCTTACAGCTCTGACATGTGAAAACAAACAAACAATAGACAAATACAACTCTTTTAGTTCATTATATTGGTGAGCAAATATTGCCAGCAAGTGCTGCAAATTTATTTAACAGGTCCAAATTTAGAGCGGAGGGTGAGTTTTACGATCTTTTCTGCAAGCTTTGAGTGAAGACGTGATACAAATGCTAATGTAATCGCTGACTGTTGTAAAAGTTTTTGTAACGTCGCACAATTTTTTAAGATGATTTCAGAGATAAGAATTCCTTGGACGTTTTCCGCATCTCTCAGCTCTCAGATTCTTCAAGTAGTACTGACCAGCCCTATCGCGAGACCAAATGAGCTGAAAGCAGTTGCCTGTCAAGGAGCAAAAATTGTTGTCGATTCTATAAGCAATTGAAGTTTGTCAACGAGAGCGCACAAGAGTCAGGGGGACCCACAGACAAGACTCTGACTGGCCAAATCTTAAGGAACCCAAATATAATTTGGCGTCTTTTATATAGGATGCTAGCCACAGTCAAAGTGATGTGAATTAAGTAAAGCAACATCCAGAGGCCCAAAAAGTAACATTAAATAAAGGAGCTACGTCACCTTTCGCGCGTCTTGAAAAGTTTCACGTTCGTCGTTTGCAATCTGAGTTTATCTTCTCCATCCTTAACCATCCTTGTTCCTTTACGGCTTATTATTATTATCTCTTTGGTGTTTTTCTATATTAGTAAACTACTATTTTCCGGTTTCCTTCAATTTAAAGGTAATTTTTTGCGTGGCCAGAATAATTCAAAATACCATGACTGAGCTCCTTCACAAGGCAATAAAATTCCTTCTGAACCTATTGTGATATTGTAACTAGGTGGGAACAAACTAACCAGTCATGCAATCAGCCCTGTGTTTTAATCCATTGAACAGGAATTACAAGACATTTGCTGTCGTAAAAAGGATCTTTGACAACAAATCATCTTTTATCCACCTCTTTTTTAGCGATTTGGCATTCTGAGATTGCAGTGACAGACGCTCATTTACAATGCCTCGAAAAATATCTCCCGGATGGAGACGATACCTAACAGTGGAACCAGTCATTTTGCTTTACACGTTCGGACTGATGACTAGCATGCCGATCTGGGATCAATATGTTTACAGCACCCTCAGCGAGAAAAGGGGCTTCCCTTACGATGAACTTGTGGTGGAAAAAGAAGGGCTTGGCTGCAATTTCACTGAGCTCAATTCTACGTTGAAGGATCTTGAACAACAGGTGAGGTGACCAGTGAAATGATATGCCGTTCACTGACGTAATACCACTCGACGTAAAGTGTGTTGTCAACCTTGTGCAACAGATATGCTGACGTTAGGGTTTTGCTATAGGCTAGTCATTTGCTGCAGTTATGGAAATAGGAAGATGTGCAACTTAACCGTCAACGTACACTTGATTGAGCATACATCAATGACACACTTGGCTATCGCCTCGTGTGCCTTTTTTCTGGAAATTTCAATAACGTCATCTATGGGTCTGTCCTCCAATTGAACATAAGTAAGAACCAATCACTGAAAATGCGAAAATAGGTTGACTTATTATGCAAAATTGTACATCTCTTTCTTGAGGCATTTAATGATCACAGCTCAGTTCTGTTGTCGCTGAACGCTTTAATGTTCGTATACGGTCTCCTAGTATGCAGATAAGTACACGCCTCTTACCAGAAAACCATTGGGCCTTATCAATTACAGGTTACAACTCATGAAGATACATGTATAGGCTTTTGGCGTTTTTCCTCGGCATACATGCATCATGCAAACAGCTTGACGTTTAAACAACCAAACTTTACTTTTTAAAATCACCCTCCATCAGGTCCAAAGTCTGGCCACAAAAATCGACTTGGGAAATACGTTCTTTATGGCCATACCTTCGCTGATCGTGGCACCATTTTGGGGGCCTTGGACAGACAAGAGTGGCCGACGAAAACCTGCTCTCATGGCGCCTGCCATTGGAACTTTATTACAGACCATATTGGTGCTCATGATCATGTACTTTGAGTGGCCTTTGTATGTGCTGTTTGTGGGCTCAGCGATCAGCGGCTTCTCAGGATTCTTGACAACCCTCATGTTAGCCTCCATGTCGTATATTGCTGATACCACTGAGAAGACGGGAGTGGCCTTTAGAATAGGTAAGAAAAACGACTTTTATTACAGGGAAACTTTCCATGGAAGTACAGTTTTTTGTCGAGAGAAGCCCACTTACTTACTGCCCTTATGCTTACTGGCATGTTGGGCAGAGAAAGCTTGTACCTAAAACAAGAGGAGGGTGAAGAGGGAGGCAATGTACAAAGCGTCGCATTGAGGTGATAAAACTGCGGAGTAAAGACTGTTTCATAACAACTGGCCCAGAGAATGGGGTGGGGGGATGAGGTAGACTAAGACATCAAGAAAAGTGGCAGCTTGAAAGATATGTGGTCAAACCCTGCTCTGCTTCCTGTCTACCAAGCGGCTCATTAGCATAGGAACTCATTATTACGTTTCGTTGATCACAGCCTCTTTGGGTGTTTAGATACACATTTTCACACCAACGTTTGCATATTACTAAGACTGCCTGTCGAAAGGACTTTAACCACCCAATCTTGCCAACAGCAATCATACAGATGCTTGTCTTCATGGGTGGTGTCTTGAGTCAGTTGACCAGCGGTCTATGGATCCACACATTCGGCTTCATCGCCCCAACATGGCTGATTTTGGCATGTCATGTCGCTTCCGCACTCTGGGTCATTTTCCTGGTCCCAGAAAACCCCGTGCGAGCCATCAACGTGAAAAATAAGTTCTTCGATTGCAGGAGCTTAAAGACACTTGTTGACGTCTTCAGAAAGAAGCGAGAAGGTGGAAGGAAAAGTTTACTACTTTTAGTCTTCACTGGAGCAATCATCACCCTAACAACTCAGGGGCTCGGAGGTGTAACCGCTCTTTTTGTCATGAGGAGCCCCCTCTGTTTTAGTCCCAAGCTCGTTGGGTACTTTTTGGCGTACAGAATGTTCATCGCAGGACTGGGAGGTGCCATTGGTGTCAAGTTGCTGAGAAAGTTCTTCAGTGAGATGGTGACCAGTGGGATTTCGATGGTTTGTCAAATGGGTGAAATGGTGCTGCTGGCATTTGCAACTCGCACTTGGCTGGTGTTCCTAGGTGGGTATAACTGTACAATCACTTTTTTTTTCTGAAAGAATCTGTTACGGGTGAATTGAAACCTGTAAGTACGCTGTCAGCAACGGCAATAGGACGACTAAGTCTGGGTCCAACTCGGTCTATAATCATACGAGAGAAAGAATAGAACGACCCGAAGTCCGCGTTACAAGTTAATCACAACTTTCGCAAAATTGGAACAAAAGTCTAAAAGTTTAAGTTTTTGGTGAATAAAAGTAGTTGAACTGTCTTCGAGATGCACCAGAGAAACAACCTGTCCAAGTGCAATAACAACGAACCCAAATGACGCGTACTGGCCAATAACACAAGAAATGATAATTTAACCGTCCACTGACAAAGGAACGACGCGTAAAACGTAAATAAATGCTGATATCCAGTCGCATTTGAGAAATCGAGTTACTTCAATTTGTCTCCTATGGGTGTCTGGGTGGAATACCAATGCATGTTGCCGTCGTAACAACACGTCCACACCCTTCAATCTGTCAAATTTTCGTTGCTTATTTTTGCTGAAAACGAGTAAATAAGCAATCACAGTTTCCGTAAATGGTATTTAAATGGTATGATCTTTTCAGCTGTAACGATATTACGGTACGATTTGGTTGTTTGCCTTCACAGCGCCAATGCTAGGCTTTTTCAAAACAACCGTCACCCCAGTCTTTGCTGGCATTATGTCAAGAATAGTAGGAGCTGATGAGCAGGGTAAGTATTGATTGACACATTGTGAACAGACTAGCGCTAGTCTCTCCCAGACGTTCAATTAGTTACTCCTTGAGCCCCCGTGACAGGCTATAAACAGGCAGACGGGCAGACATGTAGACAGACAGATAGACAGACAGACAGACAGCGGACAGTCCGTCAGCCAGAGAGGGAGACAAGTCCTTGCGTTACACAGACAGACGAACAAACAGCGTGGCAGACAGTCTCGGCCCAGAGACAGTCAGATGAATAAACAGACAAACAAATGGATAGTTAATCATTTAAATTGCCCTGAGGACAAAATCCTCAAGTTTGGGAAAGAGTGGGTGGCTACTTTCTAGTGTGGATAAAACACCTTCAGATGACAGCAATCAAGCAGCGGTTTCATAAAGCGCTATTTGTTCTTCGTATTTTCCCCAAGTGGAAGTATCACTTATCAACATTCTTAAGTTCTGCTTTTTAGTACGCTTGTGGTGTTACTACGGATTTTCGGTTCTTTCCCTGAACTTTCATTACAGATCTGGCGGCTCTGGGGTCCTTGTTCCATCTCAACCAGTTTGCATTAGGGCTGTTCGCTTTTGTCATTATCCGAAAACTCTAATTTTATCAAGATGTGATAAATTGCGCGAGATCGATCCGACATTGCACCTGGTCAATGAGCACCGGTGACCTCTGAACGCTAAGTAAGGAAAAAACCCAATCATTTTACATGGAATCCGTGAGAACGACTCCGCGAGGAACCCCCAGTTGCACCGAAATTAAATGGCCATAATTGGCCTCCAATTCATGCTGCCCCCGTGCGTAGTGCATTACTAGTTGAGAATGACCCTTTAAATTACAAGTCCTGCCCTCCACAGTGTGGAATGACTATACACTGAATGCTATGTGTTATTTCTCTTCCAGTAAGATATCACCTCTGTAATGATAATTTTCCCTTTTGCAGGTTCTTTGTTTTGTGCATATGGCATTTTTAGCGTCATCTCACAATTTCTTGGCGCGATGCTGTTTAACAACGTGTATCTGAGAACTCTCGGACATACATTCAACGGTTTTGTATTCCTTTTGTGTGCCGCTGTCAAGATTATTCCCCTGTGTCTTCTCTGGTAAGTGATGTACTGTGCCTCTCTCCTCTCAGCTGTATAAATGGGCACCCGAAATTTGTTTGGGCTAACTAACAAGAAATGCTGGAACCTGGCGGGGAAGTGCAGGGAGGGGGGGGGGGGGGGGGAGGTAGAGTGAGGAAGGGGGATCCCACAAGGGCTATTATCCATGGATGCCAGAGTTAAACAACTGAGCCCTCGGAAAGATGCATTTAAGCCTACTTTTTAGCGATATCGACCTAACGGCGATGGAGAGCGTGTAGTTTGCAAGTTTCAATACACTCTCTTCTGTCCGTTGAAGAGTGTTCTGAGATGAACCACCAGTTCTATACTAGTTGACGCCACTCATCAGAGGTTAGTGTGGTGGTCTCAAGAGCGTTGTTACAATGTCAAAACCAGTAACAACTAGGCCTTTCCCGATTGTGCTTGGCAACCTTTGAACAACTTTTGGCTTTTAGAGCAACTTTTTGCGGTTCTAGCCAATTCGAGCAAGTTTTGCCTTTCTGAGCAACTTTTAAGCTAAGTGTAGGTTTAGAGCACTTATCAAGCTCAAAAAGGCCAATGAATTAATGCGATTTTCTTGAATGTTCTCAACTTTTTAATAAGTAACATGTTTTCCCTTCACAGACAGCTGCTTTGCGAACAACTCTTTAAAGCTAAGTTTCAAGCTATTATTCTTGACCGACGTTAGCAATTATTGTGAAGATCAGAGCGAAAACTAAAATTTGGCGTTCCAGTGAGTAACTTTCCAGCATTTTACGAGCACAATCGGTACAGGCCTAGTGACAACTCCATCAGAGCAACAGTTCAAACCATAGAAAAATTACACCTGTGCGCTGTTCTGGGGCCAAATTATTCCGCTAGCTAAAACATTTCGAAACCTAAATTCCCTTTAATTTCTTTTAGGTGCATAGACGTTCCTCCTGTCGTTGATCGTTTCGATGAAAAGGGAGGAGCACTGGAGGATAAGAAAGAAGATGCTAACAAAAAAGAGGAAGAAGTAAGAGGAGAAAACAACAGAGAAGAAGTCAAAAACGGAGAGGACAAACCCACAGTTTGCCCAGAACATATCGAGCTTGTGAAGACAACTGAACAATCGAGATCTCAAAATGCTTAGCTATCTGGAGGTTTTCCCGAAATTGTTTCTTCCAACCATCCAAGAACACGGATTTAGAATTCCGTTTTGCTTTGAAGTTTGGAAGATAGAAGAATAAAACTTCGGAGATCAGCTTATATGCAACGGCAGGTCTCTTACCTCAGGCAAGCAACCATGTAAAAATGTATATGAACTGACGTGATGTTCAGGGCTACTAACTTAAGGTTATCAGTTTGTATATTGTGGATCGTCCGTTTAAGGTTAATTCTCAAAATGTTGGTTGTTGCGGTCTAACGTACCGAAAGTCAACTACTCAGTGGTTTTCAAACTCCTGTAAAGTTTGTCAACAGTGATTTGCAGTTCTAGTAAGTTTCAATCAGGCTCAACAGTAACAACAACAACAACAACAACAACGACGACGACGACGATTACAACAACAACAATCTTTTGTTGTACTCCTTCCTACAAAAGCGTAGATTTTTTTAGATAGGATTGTTAACAACAGCAGCAACAACAACAACAACAACAACAACAACAACAACAATCTTTAGTTGTACTCATTCTTACAAAAACGGACATTTTATGGAGGAAACGGAGGAACTCAGGGGAGCTAATTCCATGAGCCTCTTCAAATAAGTGCGAGATTGTACATGTAAACTTTCTTTAATCGGTGAATTTGTAAACCAGTGTGATAAATTTTTCATGATATTAGAATTTTATTGTTGCTGTCAGTTGTGGTTTAAGAAGCCTTAAGGTTATAGACCGAAACAAAAGCAAAAATTGCGTGCTCGATAATAAGCCTTGTCAAATTACTTGAGTTATTACATTTTGAAAGTCATCAAAGTTCTGGCCATAAAAAAGAAATAGAAACCTGTGGACCGTCAGAATAGAAAAGCAACCCATACTGCTCGCTTTGCATGAGTTTTTTTTTTTTTTCCAGACAGAGTTTAGTAACTGTTTAGCAACCCCTTGTCCTCCATAAAAGTGATATTGGTGCATTCACTATGGATGAGCTATAATCATGCCTACTGATAGCCAATAAATTTTGTGAAGTTTTTCTTAGCTCATATCAATTTAGATACATGTCGATCAACAAGTAATTTGATCAGTTTGGTGTACAGCAGACCAACCAGGAAATACGACTCCATCGTGGTCTAAAATTCCTCGAACTAATTATTTCCAAATTGGACAGTTTGTAGTGCTTTCAGATATCGTTATTACGAGTTCTTTTGATTGACAAGGGTACTCTGTGAGTACATGACGTGCAGGATTCTTTAATTCCCCGGGGTGCGATAAACATCCGATGTCTCTATATCGCCAAGTGGATGGAAAATTATCTGGTCTATATAGGCTGTCTAGGATATATGGTATCAATGTACCAATAACACAGTTCAGGACTAGCAGGGCTAAGGACTGAATTCGAAATTTGGCTATGTTCCGGAGTGTAATCGATATATATCGGGGGATAAAACAATGTTAATGAAGAACATGCTGTGTGACGCAGTGATCCGAAACACAAACAAAGAGAAGTTCAACAACGACGGATCATTTACCGTTTCCGAGCTACGCAGATATAATTTAGTACGGCAGCGTTTAAAAGGTAAGTGAACGGTGGGAACTTGGGAACTTATTTACTATCATGACCTGGTCAGATCAGTGCCTAGCAAGCTGACGTCTCTTTGTAACCTTTTGGGTAAACTTCTCTCCTCTCTTGGATTGCATATAAACCGGTGGCCACTTTGCTAGTCTATAAAGTACAATAACATCCCAGGACTCTGCGTAATCCTTGCGAAATCTCTATCATGACAACTGAAGCCTAACTTATCGAAAACTTTCTTAGCTTTTTATGCCGCATGGACTGCTAACTTGTGTAGAGATGGCAACTTCGGTGTCTCATGTTTCACGATGTCTCCCTGCTCTCGGAATTTTCCCATTGTCCATCAATAGATATCGGAATGCATACCCTTTAAATCCTAGAGACCCGGACGGTTTTGTGTCATGCTAAAATTTCCAGAAGCGACCTATCGAATACGAAAACTGATTTTAAGCTCTTTTTGGGGCAAGAATAAGTCGCACGTACTTGCTTCAATGACAAATCTGGACTCCGTAAATTAAGGAGCCTTAGGCCTGTGGTAATCTGTTCAGTTGATACGAATATTGAAATGTAAACAGCCAAATTTAAATCATCTATTGCGTAACTATTGTGGCTCACGTAATCCAGAATACTAATTTTTCCAACTGTTGTTTGGTTGTGTTGAGCTTTTAGAAGGTGAATGTTCAGGTAGTAAAATGAATTTCGGAGAAATTGTATTCGTACATTCCCCCAAAGTTCGTTTTTCGCGAGGTGTTGTTGCAGATTTTGTTAAGATTGAATTTGTAATTCCATTGTTTTCTTTCTAGCACGGTCACTTAAGTTCACTCGGTGATTTACATTTTTCTGTGCAAATCATGTTAGCTTTGGGCAATACGAAGGAAACCCTCAACACGATTGAACAGCAGATTTTTCACTCCCTGGCAGAGAAATTGTGCAACAAACAGTGGATCTAATTGCAACGATTGCTTGGGTGACCAGGGAAGAGGAGCGGGGGTCCACACAATGATGTGCGCTGGAAGCTACATCTAAGAGACAATCATCGATTGTCTTGTTATTGTCTTTACCTCATGATAGAAAGCTTGACGCAAATTTCTCGTGCGAGACAATCAAAGGAACCAATCAATACTCTCTTAATCACTCTCCTCACGACCTCAATAAAACAGACGTGTCCGATCACGCATTTTTGTGTAAATGACGTCTACAGTTTGGTTTGTTTTACAAGTACTAGTAATAACAAAATAAACTACGATATTGGCATCTTACCAAAGCTGAGAGGTAAACGAAAGTTTGCGGACAAGTTAGCACAGAAAACAACGATAACAATAAGGATTGATATATACGTTTTTAAATTTTACAAGCTTGGAACAGCGTCATAGAAGACAAACGGTTTCGGTCAGTTATAGTCGATCACTGGTTATTCCAAACAGCAATGATAAGATTACACCAAACCGATGCGTACCCTTGAAAGAAAGGCATTTACTCGTCACCAGGATCTACTTTATCTTATAAACCCGGGTAAGCCCTGGGAACATTATTCACGTAACAAGGAACTCTGATGTTGACTAAAAGATCTCTTCAAAAAAGGCTTTCAATTTTGATTAATACCTTAAGACAATTTATCCACGCATTCTTTAGATTGTGCCGCTTGTAATTAGCTGGAGGACGCTAAGACTTCACTTAACATGACTCGAAAAATCCTTCCGACATGGAGGCGCTACCTGACGGTGGAACCTGTAATATTTTTCTACGCATACGGACTATTGACGAGTATGCCGATCTGGAGACAGTACATCTACAGCGTTATCAGCGAGAAGAAAGGTTTCCCTTATGATGAGTTACTGTTGGGACAAGATGAGCCTGGCTGTGCAGAACATTTCACTGGGCCAAATTCCACCTCTCTAAAAGAACTAGAACAAGAGGTAAGGGGTGATTGGATTTTTTTTTCTTTCATTAGGCTCGTAAGAGGAACCTACCAATCAATCAATCAATTGTCTGCTGCTTTGTAGCGTCATGTAAGCATGTTATCTCAAATCCATATGACAGTTCTTAAAATCGCTTTACACCAGGTACAAAGTCTAGCCACAAAAATCGACTTAGGAAACATGCTTTTCCTCGGCATACATCATGCAAACAGCTTGACGTTTAAACAACCAAACTTTACTTTTTAAAATCACCTTCCATCAGGTCCAAAGCCTGGCCACAAAAATCGACTTGGGAAATACGTTCTTTATGGCCATACCTTCGCTGATCGTGGCACCGTTTTGGGGGCCCTGGACAGACAAGACTGGCCGAAGAAAACCCGCTCTCATAGCCCCGACCATTGGGGCATTGTTAAACACTGTAGTGGTACTTATGGTGATGTATTTTGAGTGGCCCTTGTACATGCTGTTTGTGGGCTCGGCAATCAGCGGTGTCTCGGGATTCCTGACAACCGTGATGTTAGCCACCATGTCGTACATCGCAGATACTACCGAGAAGTCGGGGATTGCCATAAGACTGGGTAAGGAAAATAAACCAAATTTAATTTCAGGTTCATTTTTGTACTTTTTAGTTTTTAAAAGTAGATATTGTTTTATAGCTCACTTTTGTAATGCGCAGGTGATCGAATATTCATGCAGCCTGCGCAATATAAATTCCTTATATTATTACTATTTAGTAGTGACATCCTTGCATACGGCTGGTGTGCCTGAAATTTGAATTGGCCAATCAGGATTCAGCGGGAAAAACTATACTCTCCTGACGTCAGGTGTATGTTAACAGGAAAGGCATTGAAGCTGGGCAACATTTCTCACTGGAGACAGCATTGAATACTGACGAAACGGGATTTACCATTCCAAAAACCATATCAGATTGTAAAACGTGAAAACGTATGTAACATTTCGTGTCTCCAAGCTTTTAATTTGGGGTCAAAAAGAGGTCGCCCGTGTTCGGCAACCGACTTTTTGATCGCTGTACGCCAGGTAAGATAATGATTGTGTCGTTTTGAACAAAATATGCCTTTCCTCGTCGAATTAAACACAGAATTCTCGAGTAAAGCATTAGAAGAGGCAAAAGCAATCTTTATTTTTGTTCGCCGCGAACCGAAAAGAGTATTATGGTGTCGTTTCGGTGGTACGGCTCGGTTTTGACTTCTGCCCGTAATGCGGGCGCAGTCACCATATGCAAGAATTTTCTGTCTAGCTGATTTATACCGGTACAGAAACCGAAGCTGAACTAATGATCGATTGAATCAAAATTTGATATTTCTAACATAGGGGAACAGAAAGAAACTGTATGGTAACTTTCCACTCTTGTCAACAGCAATCATTCAGATGCTTGTCTTCATGGGTGGTGTCCTGAGTCAGTTGACCAGCGGTCTATGGATCCAGGAGTTCGGGTTTATCGCTCCAACGTGGCTCATACTCGCGTGTCAAATAGCTTCTGTCCTCGGCGCTATTTTTCTTGTTCCAGAACCTCACGACCGAGTGACTAACAAGGACAACAAATTCTTCGATCTCAAGAGCTTAAAGGCACTTGTAAACGTCTTCAGAAAGAAGCGAGAAGGTGGAAGAAAATCCCTATTGCTTCTAGTTTGCGCTGGGGCAGTTGTCACCCTAACAACCCTGGGTCTTGGGGGCGTTACTGCTCTTTTTGTCATGAGAAGTCCCCTTTGTTTTGGTCCCAAGCTCGTTGGGTACTTTTTGGCGTACAGAATGTTTGTCTCTGGAGTAGGAGGACCCTTTGGAGTAAAGTTCTTAAGGAAGTTCTTCAGTGAGATGACAACCGGTGCAATATCAATTGTCAGTCAGATTAGTGAAATGGTACTTCTTGCGTTTGCAACTCGTACATGGTTGGTCTACACCGGTGAGTGATAAACATTTTTTTAGTAACACAGTTGGGTTCCGATAATTCGAACAGGACACTAACCCAAACACTTTTCATGCGACTCCCGCAAATGAATAAACAAAATATTTACCCTTTGAGACTCACACCTCACAAGAACTTCAGTGGAGGGGTTAAGTAAGGTTAGTAGACAAACCCAAACATGATCACCAATGGAATTTGCGGGTACTTGAATCGCAAGAGATGGCAAAAAACAAACGATAAGCTTGGAAGCTAAAACCTAAACAATTCATGAAATTCATAGCAAAGTTCATAACACTACGACGGACAGAAACTCATCAAGTACTGAATCCGCGTCTTACCCGAAAACTTGACGACGCTCAAGCATACTTGATGATTTCACTGAGTGTTATATATCTTTTCCTCGCAGCACCAGTGCTTGGCCTTTTCAAATCAACTGTCAACCCAATTTTTACCAGCATAATGTCAAGAGTAGTAGGAGCTGATGAACAGGGTATGTATTGATACATGACAATAGACAGACAGACAGACAGACAGACACAAAGACGTCAAAAAGGCAAACAGATAAACAGCCGGACAGTCAGTGTGACTCAGACGGACGTCGGGACAAACGGGCAGACACAGACAGAGATACTGGTGGACTGAAGGAGGGACAGACAGACAGACAAACAGAAAGAAGGACTGGACAGACAGATAGAGGACAGGCGGCACGAATCGCGAGCAGGTAGAAAGACAATTAGACTGGAACAGGCACGTACCAATGTCTTTTACCATTTCACCCAGAGTTTATATGCCAAGTCCTGTTTTTTTTTTCTGTCTATACACTTTTGTTTATCACTCTTCGTAGTAATGTGGTCCGTGGATGAAATCTAAGTCCAACAATTTACCTTTAACTTTAAGAAATAATATCCTTTGGTATTTTGGTGTGCGATGCAACGTGAGTTAAACTGCAATGTTTATGAGTGACACCTTATTTTGCGATCATTCAAATGAAGTCAAACATTTTGGCAATTCAATTTGACCCAAGCGGAAAGGTTCTAAGGTACCAGGTATTAAGGGTGCTTCATTTTTTTTCCATTTAACGAAAAAGTCTTGTTCTTGCCGTTCAGATCGTACAGAAAAGCGGAAACTATTTGAAAACCCTTAACTGTGCACTCAAAAACAACAACAACAACAACAACAACAACAGCCTTCGTAATACTTTTTAATTTTGCTTTGACTTTCATCATGCAGGTTCCTTGTTTTGCGCTTATGGTCTAGTGAACGTCTTTTCCCAATTTTTGGGTGTCATGCTGTTCAACAATGTGTACGAAGGCACTCTTGGCCTCAAATTCAACGGCTTTGTGTTCATTGTGTGTGCCGCTTTGAAATTTATTCCACTATTTCTCCTCAAGTAAGTAAAATAAGGATAGTAATGTAAAAATTGCTTGACACGATTTCTTTCCTTCTCAGCTGTTAGCGACCGTTAGCCGGTGTTCCGTATGGCGTTATGCATTGCGTTGAACATAATGTTCCTTTCAAATCAAATTAGGCCTCGGAATAACCGGTTAAAACTTAATGAAACACAGAAGAGATTGCCATCTTTGATGTAGTTCAGTTCAATAGCCGGAAATGATGAGCCAGCCACTCGCAGCCACTCTTTTCTTTTTTTAACAGCGAGATTCCCATGTATTGAACAGTGTCTAAGAGCCAACTTCAAGACATCTTCGGGTTCAATGTTAATTCGCTCTTATCCATGTTTTACAGGTGTATACATGTTTCACCGGTTACTGAACCCGCAGAAACGAGAGGGGAACTCAAGCTTGATGACGAGGAAGAAAATGGCAATAAACAAGACCAAAAGTTGATACAGAAAGAAATCAACGGCTTTGAAAACGAAAACGGAAAGCCTGGAAAAGGAAAACTGACATCGGAACCGATGGACTGCGCAGAGGATATCGAGCTCGTTACGTGTATTTAATCTGTGGCTACCATAGGTCCGCGCTGCTTACGTCAGGTTACACATTTTATATAGCATGCATAAGTCGAGGAAGGGGTACGGTGGCCTCATGGTTAGTGCGCTCCACTCCGGATCGAGCAGTCCGGGTTCGAGCCCTGGCTGGGGACATTGTGTTGTGTTCTTGGGCGAGACACTTCGCCCTTACAGTGCCTCTCTCCAGCCAGGTGTATAAACCGGCGAATTTAATGCTGGGGGGTAAACCTCCCCACCCAGTGGGAAGTACAAATACTTCTAGTCGCCTCATGCTACCTGACGACCTGATGAACGTACGAAGACTTTACCATTTTATAAGTCAATAAGTTGTAAAGAAACACAAATACGTGATAACCTGGGTAAGCAAGCGTTCCTATACAAGCGAAGATTTTTCCGCATTCTCTCAGCGAATAAACATTTCAGAACTAGGTGTCACATTTAGGCTCGATTTCCGCTTTCGCCTCCTCGCTTCGCCCGCCGAATAGTCTCTCACAGAATCTCGATCTTTTGATCGTGCCGCAAGGCATGCGAGCCCTATCGCAGGCTACCGCTCTCTTCCTCATTTCCCAAAACAGCGGCTTGTAATCGAGCCTGAGTATGCCTGCCGTTTTATGTTATTTTTTTTTCTCTGGCTTTAATTTTGCCCCGCTTGAAGGCGCCCTCATTTTGTATGAGTGTTAGTCAACCCGGCCACGCCTTTTTTTACTATTCGCCGACAGAAAACTCAGGCTCGAAGTCTAATTGTTAAAAATGTTTGAATCACAAATTTTGAGGTTAGTACTATTGAAAGGTCATTAACGGCGAAAAGGTTCCCTCTCCACATATACTGGGATCAATTTTTTTCATCATAGTCTAATGACGATTTCACCGTTAATGAAATTTCAATAACTGCGAAAGATCTCTTTTTTATTTCGGATAAAATTTCGCCGTCATGGAAACTTCAATAACTGTGAAATAATCCCTCTATACTAGCTTTTATAATCCATCAAATATTTTCGCTCGCGCGTGATTGGTCTTAACGCGTCACGTGACTGAATATTCCCAAGCTGAAACTGGGGAATATCCGAGTGATATTCCCCAATTTTCAAAACCGCACGTGTTGCGAAAAATTTTTGAAGGATAATAAACACAATCGGAAAACTGTTCGCTTCTCGAATCAGATAATGTCCGCAGACAAATATCCTCGGATATTTGCGAACGAAATCGAGGCTATTGGTTATTTATTCAGAGCGACGACTTCACCGTAAATTAAATTTTAATACCTATGAAACTTCTATTTATATTTTATTATTCCGAGCTACGATTTCGACGTTAATGAATTTGCAATAACTGCGAAATATCTTTTTATTGTAATATTATTTCGGAAAAAATTACGTCGTCATGAAATTTCAATAACTGCGAGCAGCAATATATCTTTATATTTTATTATTCAGCGTTAATGAAATTCAAATATAACTACGAAAAATCATCCTATATAATATAGTTAGTGCCTTTGCTGCGAAATGTCATTGCTGTTACAATTTGTTACAACTTGAACGTGAGGCCGGGAACATTGAAGAAGAAAAAATAAAGCTTGCTTCAACAGGGTCTGAACACTGCCATGCAGAGAGGGTGATGTTACTTGTCTGAACTCTTATTTTCCCACCGAGATATAACGATCATAATCTGTGGGCCCCAAAACTACCCCAGGGAGGGACTCTTATCTAGAAAGGACGGGTTGCTCGAGGAAAATTTTGAAAAGAACTGCTAAGCGGTAACAAGATCCTGTTTTTTCGCTTGATTTTTTTCACCCCTCAGAGGTGTACCAATTCCAACACAACACATTAACTGACGCTTTCATGATAGCGATAACGATTTTAATAGCGATGAAAAAGATTGCTTCGAATACCTTCTACTCGTGAAGTTAATGAAAGCACTGTCAAAAATCTTTATCCTGTTTAATATGTTGTTCATTATCAACGGAACGGTAAATAAACTCGAATAATTTGATGACAGGTTATCTATGTACAGTTGCAGTGTCTATACAAAAACGTTTTCATGGCGATAAAGAGGATTTCATCGAATACCTGTCATCTTGTTTAACGGCTCAATACCCTAATAGCTAGAGTACCGCGAAAGCGCCCGCTATGGACCTTTTAAGGCTGAACACCTAGCCTGTGAACAGGCTCCGGTTGGAAGGGTTGACCGCGGCTGGAACGACCGAACGGGAATTGGTTGCGAAGAGCCTGTTCAAAGGCACTGAACACCCTAAGAGGTACCAAAACTGCCTTTTATAACCCCTAAAAGGTACGACAAGCACCCCCCGTCCTTTTTATATGGTAGTCTCCCCTCCGGGCCTAAGTCACTAAGGCCACGAAAGCATTCTGTGTGACGTGAGGACTGTTAATTGTTGATGTCAATACACATCACTCCAATTCCAAGACTACAGCTGCTGCTGCGAGGTATGTTGTTTCCTTTCTCTCCTTTTGCTTGATCTTATTCTTCTTTCAAATACGTTAATGGTAGAGAAGTTGTGGGAAGGCAGATTCTGGCAATTAGGGCTAATCTACGGGCGTTATGTAACTGGTCCGGACAAATTGTAACTAAGTCGGAGTACAAGCTGTTACAGAGCTGAGTACAGTCAAAGATCAGAGGGGAAGGACTATTTTATGTGACGCTTTAAAACTGCTACAAAACAAATAAAATCGCAGAAGATTTGTCCCCTGAAACTCCCGAAAATGTCGGCATCCGGTCAGATCAGAAACCAATGGGGCATGTGACATAAGGGACCATTCATTTTTTATCAGGTAGGGGGGGCTGGTGGGATTTGGGGGGGGCCACGCGAAAAAAAATGGCTTTCGAGGGGGGGCCATCCCAAAAAAATAAGGGAAAAAGGGGGGTCACGTGAAATATTTTAGTAAAACTTTAAAATGGCATAATGTTTGAATATCAAAAAAAATTGCTATAGAATAAACATAGAAGGCAGGATACAAATTTATTACAAACTTTCCTTCTGCTTTAAAAAAACGTTTGGCGACAAAAAGCATTTGTAGCTACTGAAAAGAACTTTCACTGACACTCATCTTCATCTTCGCTGTCGTCTAGTTCTTCGTCGCCGCTTGTGCTGCTATGGGAGTCTCTTTCACCGATGCTGCAAGAAGCAGCAATGCTTTCCGTCAGAGTGTACTCTTCAGGGTACATGAAGGTGTAAACATAATCTCTGACTTCCTGCTCAAGGTTGGTGGTGATTCTGCTTCTTGCAGCATTGGTGAAATAATTCCCTTCCAAGAGCTGTGCGATGTATGGCCCATCTCTTCTAAATAACGACGTGGCAACATCCTCAACTTTAATACACTCATCCGGGACGGCCGTTCTAGGAGGGTACACAAGGCATTGTGGAAGATCATTTCCTAGCAGGTTTCCAACACAGATTCCATAAACTCGTTGGACGTTGTTTTCAGTCCGCTTCCTCCTTTCTTTCATTTGACTTTCTGCGGTTTTCTTTTTTCCTTCTCCTTTTGTTGATATGCTGTTTGAGTATGCCCTTGAATATGCTGTTATAATTGCTCTTATTTTCTAGTGCTTCCATGTCCTGCGTGACCTTTGTCAACTTAGCTTCTATACATTTGAGCTGTTTTACATTAAAACTGTGGGCATTCATCAATTCAGATGAGGGAGATGCCAATGAGAGGCCAAATGCCACACGCTCAGGGCGAGCCATAACTAGGAGATCCGAAATTGACTTCTCTTTCTTTTGATTTGTTATTCAAACAACAGCTCTCTGTAGTATAGGGATTGTAAATATTGTCTTCACAGTGAGCACAAAACGTGAAGTAGGGGGATAATAGAGAAATATTAAAAAAGTTGAAATCTAAATATTGGGGGGAGGGGTCATCCCAAAAAATGACCGCTATAAGGGGGGGGGGCACGTGAAAAAATTGGTAAGCTGAGGGGGGGTCATGCGATTTTTAAATGGTGCTTCCCAAATCCTACCAGCCCCCCCTCCCTCATAAAAAATGAACAGTCCCTAAACACTCACCTCAGCTATATACATTATTTTGTAATGATATTGTTTTTCCGATCCAGGCTGAATATTTGTATTTTTCCGCCGCTTTTAGGCAGAAAATATTCTTGTGGATATTCTTAGATTATAGCGTATGCCATTTTCATTTGTGTACTTGTTGTCTAGATGGCGTTGAAGTAATTTTGGAGCAACAATAGGACTGCAGGCAATAAAGCCTGATACGATACACATTTCCCTAGAAAGTGCTGTTTTTATTGTTTTTGTTGTTTTCTCGGGGCATGTTTTGCCATCTAAATAAATGAAGGATTTCATATGATTTAATGAGAAACATATTATTGTATTCTATTTACAAATTTTAAACAAACCAAATTGTATTCTTTTCAAAATCTCGGCCTAGGGGTTGTTCTTAAAATATTCTTAAAATTTCGCAAATTTCAGCCTCGATATTCTGAAAAAATATCTTCTTGTAAAAAGTGTAATTTTGCAGACATATATTCTGGCAGAGCTTCGCGAACAACTATCAAATGGATAGGGAGGTATATCACTATTTAAATGAAGAATAATTCATGGGCGGGCGTAGATATGGAATTTCGCTTCGAGTGTTCAACTCGATATAAAGATGAACATAAGAAGAGACATTCCATTTCTACAAGCAACTGTGTGTTACTTTGTTTGCGAAATAAACACACTAATATTGACATTTTTAATTTGACGATTTTCGGAAGATTTGCGAAGATTTTCCAAAATTTGTCAGAAGGCCACGCGAATGTTTCCGAACATTTTTCGGAAATTTCCAAAGATTTCCGAGGGTAACCGAAGATTGCCGAAGCTTTCCGAGGATGATTCGAATGGTAACTACGGATTGATTCTCGAAACGTCATGACGTTCGTGAAAATAAACTGCTTACCGGTGGCTTTGGACGTAAATTTCATCAGATAGTTCGCTATAAATATCCTTTTTACTCTTGCAGATGCCATCAACGACCAACATTCCGTTTTGGACGAAGTACTTCACAGTAGAACTGGTTGTATTTTTTTATTTCTACGGGTTCCTAACGTTTCTCCCAATTGGTAGAATTTACATATATCAAAGAGTCAGTAATATGAAAGGGTTCCCATTCGAAAACGTCAGTCAGGAAACTGAAGGTTGCGGAGAAAAGCACCTGCAGGAAAATTCAACTCTACGGGAACTGGAGCAAGAGGTCTGTCGCAATTGAAAATAATTATGCATTTTTAATTTTTTTCTACCATTTTAACGTTGTCTGAAAATTAGTACTTGTTTGTTTGTCTACTTGCACGCTTGCTTGTATGCCTGCTTGTTGCATTCTCGCATGCAAGCTACCTTGCATACTTGTTTTCATGCTTCAATGCTCGCCTGGATGTTTGCTTACATCAGTTGTTTTTATGCCTCAATGCTCATTTGGATGCTTGCTTGCTTGCACGCTTGCTTGCATGCTTACTTGCATGTTTGCTTCCATACTTTCTTGCATCCTTCCTTGAATGCTTGTCTTCGTGCTTCAATGCTTGCTTGCATGCTTACTTGCATTCTTGCTTGCATGCTTGCTCACAAGCTTGTTTTTATGCTTTGATGCATGTTTGTTTTCACGCTTCAATGCTCGCTTGGATGCTTGTTTGCATGCATTCTGTGAATGCTTGTTTGCATCCCCGCTTCTTGCTTCCTTGCATCTTTGTTTTTGTGTTTTAATGCTCGCTTGGATGCTTGTTTTTCGTGCCTGCTTCCATTCTCGCTTGCATGCTTGGTTTCATGTTTTAATGCTTACTTGGATGTTTGCTTGCATGCTTGCTTCCATTCTCGCTTGTACGAGATGTAAATGTTTAGTATTTAATGTAAATGTTTAGTATTTAAAGTACAATTTTATGAATAGCTGTATTTTATATGTAAATGCTGATCGCCATTTGATACCAGTGATCCAGTGATCACTGATTGGCCTTTCAGGTTAAATAAAGTCTTCTATTTATTTATTTATTTTATTTATGTTTGTTTTGATGCTAGCTTCAACGCTCGCATGCGTGTTTTCTTGCATGCACGGTTGTATGCCTGCTAAGTTACTTTCTCCTTTCTGTTTTAAGTCCGTTCCTGGGAAGATGTTAAGGATTGAGAAATATACACTTGGATATTATCCCATCCATCTGGGCATAGCGAGTGGAAAACCTGTCTAGGAAACTTCAGTTAGCCGTAAGTTCTTTACTGCTCTGCGTTTCTCCTCAGGTGCAAACGCTTGCCTCCCAGATTGGCGTGGTTTACAATCTCTTTGTGACCATTCTGTCCCTTGTCGTGGCACCCCTGTGGGGCCCGTGGACAGATAAAGGTGGTAAAAGAAAACCTGCTTTACTAGTTGCCATAGTAGGAGCCTGTTTTGAGATTGGCACTGTCTTACTGGTGATGTACTTCAACTGGTCTGCGTACTTGCCGTATGTGTCCGCTGCCATTAGCGGTTTCTCAGGATTTGCGGTAGTTTTGTTGACTGGGGCCATATCGTACAGAGCAGATATTTCTACCAAGAAAGAACGAGCATTTCGAATGGGTGAGTATATGATGATAGGTCTGTGATATAAGTTATTATTTAAGCTTTTTCATTATTTATACTACGCTATGAGAGGCAAGATTTCCTGTTTTGATGCATGGTTAGTGCGGTGAACTCTAAATGAAAGAATCCGAGTTACGGACCGTGTCCGGATGTTGGGTAAAACGCTTTCATAGTTAATAACGGGAATGATTAAGAAGCCCGGTAACAATCAAAGATTAAGAAGCACACAAACAGGCTGAGGTTTATGTTGGAAGGTCCTTGACCCCGCACATCGTTTGTTTCGTTTGCAATGCTTCTATTGGTGAGTTTTATGAGCACACATAACCACCTTTCGTATTCTGTCAGGTTTTGTGCAAGGTCAACCCCCAAAATAGCCAACAAAGACATACAAAAAAGAACTTTGCTACGTTTTATAACCATTGTCTCTATTGATAATGGTGCTATGGAACAAACATGCATTGGTCTAGTCATGATATACTTTTTGCAATTTCTGTTACCTAAACGGGAATTTGTGCTGGGTGATGAGCCTGTGGCTCAATACTACACTTTACTCTGTACTAATGATTTCTTTTGTTAATTTAATCTGCAATTTGCCAATTTGCATACTATCCGTACCAATTTATGCGAGGAACTTGATTTTGTACTGTTCAGCTACTATTGTAAATTTTTCTGTCTTCCTTTTTTTTTGCAACTTAATAGCGGTGTTGTTCCTGGCAGTCTTCGTCGCTTCAGCAGTCGGTGAACTGTCCAGCGGTCTGTGTATAGTCCACCTAGGATTCATTCCTTCCGCCTGGTTCATATTGGGCTCCTACGTTCTCTCAGGGATCTGGGCGCTATTCTGCGTTTGTGAAGTTCCTAGACCGACCAACTACGACACTGCTGTTCGCTTTTTCAGTCTTGAAAACTTCAAATGCTTTTTTAAACTGTTTCGGAAACGAAGAGATGCTGGAAGAAGGAACCTTCTATTGCTGATGCTTTGTGGCGGCCTTGTCTTCTTATCAACGTTTAGTATCGAAAGTGTTAAGGTGTTGTATGTTTTGAAGAGTCCCCTTTGTTAGAGCCCAACTCTCGTGGGATATTATTTCGCGTTTGAAGCGTTTGTTCACGGTGTTGGAAGCGTGATTGGCATCCCTCTCCTTGGAACCTGTTTCAAAGAGTTCAATGTTGCTCGAGTGGGTATACTCACTGTCGTACTGGCTTCCATTATTTTGGCAATCTCCGATCGTACTTGGATGGTTTTTGTTTGTAAGTAAAGGAGATAGCCCAAACGCGATTATTTGTTCGATCCTCGAGTAGCCCCTCTATGGCGTAATAGACGCCCCGACGACTATATAGGTATGTGCTGCCCCGTTAATTAGGGTATCGATTTTGGCCATTTCGGTCTTAAATAGGATATGGTTCTAGCACTTTAGTCTTAAATTGGGTATGTTTCTTGGAGGAAGCTACTTTTTCATCATCATCAATAAGACCGTCAACAAAAGCCCTTCATAATTTATGCTTAGGGCAACTGTGCCAGCCGCAACGGTCATAAATAGGGTATCGAATTTTTGGCCAGGTCATAAATAGGGTTTTGGTAAGTGGGCCTCAGCCCCCACCAAATCTTTCTGGGAGTACCCCAGGGGATACACGTGCATTCAAAGCGGCAGTGGAAGGGGGGACTTCATGCCACGGTGGACCATACATTTTATGTTGGTGTATCGATCGATCGATCGATTGATCGAATGTTTGATTGACTGTAATGTTATGATAGTTCGTATAGTGTGATCGTCCGGGTTCGACAACCTGAGCGGAAGTCATCTTCATAGTCAAGTCTCACTTGATTCTGAAGATGACTTCCGCTCAGGTTGTCGAAACGTCAGTCACCAACAACAGTTCTTTTCAGAACTACCCTCACCCGGACGATCACACTATACAAACTACTGATACTCCTGAGTTCAAACCATTTACTATGTAATGTTATGAATTACTATAGAATCCGTCGGGTTTCGTTCATACTGACTGCAGGTTTATAGAAGCTAGAAATAGAACGCAACCTCTTAGAGTTAGATTTTGATTCAGATTTTGATTCCACATGGTCCCATGGCCAAAATGTCATTCTCGTCGCGGTTTGCCACTTACCACTGAGGCCAAGTTCAGACGCCGTACTTCACATGAGCCGAATCAGAATGCAAATGAGAAAAATCCTTTGTTCTCTGTCATTAGCATTCGATTCGGCTGATGTAAAGTACTGCGTCTAAACTTGGCCTGACTCGAATCGTAAATTGAATGAACACCTTTTAAATTCCTCATAGCGGGCGCAGTTGGTGTCTTCAATAGCGTCCCTGTTCCAGTTCTAATGGGAGAGATGTCAAAGATAGTGGCAGAGGATGAACGAGGTACCCATAGCAATTGTTCAAATCATATCTCTTTGAGGAACTTTTTACAATGGCGTTTTGACTTGAATTCCCGCGGGGCAACTGACGCCTGAAGGATACATTTTTACCTTTCCAAGTTCCTTTCACGAATTAAGTGCAGATAGGTAAAATGTGGCAAAAATAGGGCAGCTTTATGATTTTTGACGGCTTGAAAAATATACATGAGTTGGTTATATATGAGTAGATAAAGAATTAAAGACGAAAATGAATAAAGAAGTTTTCTGCGTCATAGATAGAATACATGGTGCGTTATCGCAAGGTTCCTTGTAAGCGTTGTGTTACAAAATGGCTGGAACAATACTGTACGAGAACGGTTTATAACTCACATTACGTATGTATACCCGTTTATCTTCCAGGCACCTTGTTTTCAGCTTATAATATGGTTGCCTTTGTGGCGCAACTCGTTGGAGCCGTGCTGCTTAACAGTGTGTACCAGGCGACACTCGGACTTGCATTCCAAGGCTACGTGTTTATCCTGTGTGCATTGCTGGTACTCATTCCCTTTGCGCTCGTCAGGTAGGCGCGATCGATAGTCCTTCAGCTTTACAATAAAAAGTAACAGTCAAGTTCGCCACGAACTTTTCGAATCACGTAAATGACGTCTGTTAGTAGGCTATTTATCAAACCAAGACTACAGGAAGCAACCCATACGCGAGTGAACGCAGCATCTTATTGTTGAGACGGAAACTTTAGTTCAGTGCTGGCCAGACAGTTTTATTCATTTAGATGCCTTCTATGTTTTACTCATAATATATTAGTTCAGGTAATTTGTTGCTCATAAATACAACATCCTTTGGTTAATGACTCTTTTTTTTTTCAAACACTGTCTCTGTGAAATCAAATATTCATCACGTGTGTTTTCTTTATCAGCTGTATAAAACTGCTGCCCGTTGTGGAGGAGGCAAAGAAGGAAGATGGCCTTCTTAAATTGAATCAGAATCAAACCGAAGTCGTATCGAGAGAAGACATTAGATTATAGAACTTGATACCGATCTGTGACTATTTACCACAGAACTTGAACAGTTTAGAAAGTGCACAGGCATGCTTTAATTTTAGTATAAAGTGGTTTACATGTTATCCAAAACCTTATACTCTACTGCGCGATACTATTGTGAATTTAAAGGAGCTCAGCATTTCGAGTTATTTTGGTCACGTACAACACTATCTTTTAGTCGAAGGAAACCTTAAAATAGTAGTTTACTAAGATAGAAAACACCAGAGAGATAATAATCCATAACGGAACAAGGATGGTTAAAAATGGAGAAGATTAAAACGGATTACAAACCACGAACTTGAAAAAATTAAGATTTAATTTTTAAAGATACGCAAACCGTGACTGAGCTTCTTTAAACACCACCAAACTTTTTATGTACGTGTAACATACGAATGGAATTTAGAATTCCAACATAGCAAGTTAACGTAATTTTTCTAATTTTATTTCATGTTAAGTAATATAGGGGAAAGTTGGGGGAAGGTGGTGGCAGAGACATTTCTTGCTGTCTCTCAACCACTAGCTTGCTAACATTCTTCAAAACCCTTTTTGGCATATTATATATAATCTATGAAACACGGTTGATGAGATGAGATTAGAAGAGCTGGGAAATGGAAGTGTTAATCGTGTTTAGGAATTTTGATCAATTTTATCGTTGGCTTGTCCCGTAACCTTAGGCACAAATTATTTATCTGGATTTTGCTGTCGAATTAAGGGTGTTGAGGAAGGGGTAATTTACTGAAATGCTCGTTATGAACTCGATTCACTTGCGGTTTTGTAAATACCAAATACATAGTCTTAGATAACCGAATATATCGCAGTTGCGAAACGACAACCTATAAAAGTAACGCAGGAAAGCGCAATTTGAAGGTTGCTGATAAGTTGTTGCCTGGCAACGGTGCACAGTAGCCGTTCGCTATGCCTGGTTGATTGTCAGCTCCAAATATCTTAACTTCCCCGTAAAGACTGCACAGAAATTCATCTCCGTTTGTATTCTGCCCTTCTTGTTATTGTTGGATTCCACAGTATCTGAGAATTTAATTGGCGTATTGATGAACCGGTTGAAAAGACGGATACACAGAATCGAACTGTAAATATAATTGGGTTAAAAGACCGGATGGTATATTACTGACAAGATGGGTTCATTTATCAAATGAAGTTTTCCCTTTACGTATTTAATCGGTTATGATGGTGAAAAAATGAAATAAGGAAAATCATCTCAGGGTTCTTTATTAACGCTCAATTTGGCTATTATTACGAGATTCCAGTATGGAGCGTGCAATAAATAAGACTGCATTTGAAGCTATCATAAAACATTCAACAAGCTGTTCTTATCATATGGCCTAGGAAACAAACTTTTTTGCCATATTTCTGTAGTTTCAAACATGTGATAATCTGCGTAACAGACGTTCCCGTACGAGTTTTCCGCATTCTCGCTGCGCGGAATTAAGGGCGGGAATTTCTCAATTGGCAAACTTCTCTGGGCGAGAAGTTTAAATGAATTGTGTGATTTTGTTGTCTCTCGCATAATTTTGGTCAATACTCGTGCAATCAGAATGCAGAAAGCCCTTCGCTGGCGAGTACAAAAGCAAGTGTCGCGAGAACCCCCTAACTTTATTGTGGAGCACTCTTCAGCCCCGCCTTACGGTCAGGTCACCTCGTCATTACAGCCACCTTTTTTTGTCCCCGCGAAACGCTCATACATATTTTTTTATAAGAAAACCCAACCTGTACAATCCTTTACAATTTTCACTCGCACTAGTTATGTTTATCTTTGCAATGCAAATATTGTAGGAACTGACTGAAGTTTCAAGTTTTTTAAAATTATATCTGCATTCCAAATGCTTATTAAAGAACAGTTGTTTAGAAGTGCAATTGTGATATTTCCGTTACTTCTGTTAAGACGTTACTCAGTTTAGATCAGCCATGAAATTTGACCCCACCGCCCTAATAGGGCTAAATTTTCGTGGTCCGTTGTGACCGTATTGACGGGGTTCCAGTGTACATTCATCAAATAATGCAGTCTCTTTTTTAATTCATTGTACTTTTAAAACAAAATCAGCACAGAAATTACAAAATTGCGTGACTTTGACTTTGTCATATATATATTTTACCTTGAGTTTGACGCGCTCCGCTCGCGAGATGACATGAGTCACGCAAGTTTTTGTTTTGGCTTTTCGCTCCTCTGCGGGGTAGAAAAAAAAGTTTTACAATGAAACGTGAGGACGTTGAGAATAAAGGAAAAAAAAAATAAACCTTGCCTCAACCTGGTCTGGACACTGCAATATAGCAGAGAGTGAGGTGACTTGTCTCAACTCTTTTGTCTCATGGGGGTATAACGATCATAATCAATTAGCAAGATACCCAGGGCAAGGAAACTTTTCCGTGTCACGTGAGGACTGGACTGCTATTGTTGACGTCAATCTAAATTGCTCCGAACCCAAGACTAGCTGATGCTACAAGGTATGCTGTTTTCTTTCTCGCCTTTCACTTGATCTTATTCTTCTTTCAAAAACGTTAAACTGGTACGGAGGTTGTGGGAAGACAGATTCTAACAGCCAGGGCATGTATGCATTAGGCGGTATGATTATGCCACCGGTCCCGGACAAATAGTCACTAAGTCAGAGTACAAGCCACCACATAGCTGAGTTCGGTCACCGATCAGAAGGGAGACAACAATTTTAGGTGAAGCTTTAAAACCGCTAGCAAAAAAAATGAAATCGCAGACCCTGTCTCCGCTGAATTGTTAACGATGTAGGCATGTCCGTACAAGATCGAGAAACAATGATGGATGCCGGGGATGTAACATACACTCATCTCAGCAAGTGTCGCTAACATATATTCTAGCATGGCTTCGTGGACAATTATCTAATGGATAGGCAGATATTCTATTATTTAAAGATAATTTAATACTTGGTAAGAACACTTTGTTATGGGATAAATGCCGCATTCATTAAAGCGATGTTTACTTTTTACAGAAATTGACGTGATTTGTCTTACATGAATGTAAATAACAGATCAGACGTTTTGCTTAGAAAGACATTAGGTGGCGTGACGCCAAAAAAAACCTACTCTGGTTATGTTTCATCGATAAAGGATATACTTTATAAATCATAACAGAAATTACTGCTGGCGTACCTGTGAGAGTAATCCTCGTATTGATGTTCGCTTTATTACTCACGTCTCCTGGTAACAGTAAGTTGCTCAGGTACCGAATTGCTTAAAAGTTCAAACTTTGAACTACAGCACAAAGTTAGATTTTTAACTAATACGGCTCCAAGGACGTCTAGAATAGGCAAAACGAATAGCTCTGTAGGATTTGCCTAGAGCACCCGGTGAGGGTGTTTTGACGACTTAATCCCGACTACTTTGTTCAATTACGAGTGCGAAAGTTTTAAATATCAACGACATGTTGAACTCAAGTGGGTAACAAATATATAAGTCTCGGGTCATTGTGGACGATTTCACTTTGTGATTTCCAGTTCCAGTGACCCAAATCGCATTTTTCAGAAGAAAAGGCAAATAGCTGTTCCCATTTTAACTCTCTCAGGCCCCTCTCACACGTATTACACTGGGAACAGACTCCTCGGTGGGAGATACGTGCGACCCCTCCCGCCCTTCTCCCGCATCTCTCTTCTTTCGTGTTCATGTTTCCCCGTCGAACCCCCGATCTAAGAGCCTGATTGCAGGCTAACAGGTGATGATCAACTTGGTCCTCCTCTATAGGTATACACAAAGCCATGGATTATATAATTTAGCATTTTGCAAGGCGCCTTCTTGAATCCAGATCTTTTAAGATTCCTCAAAAGGAATCTCTTTAAGTTAAGACAGCTGCATTGTAACGGTTAAGGTAGGAGTTGGGTTTGGACGGAGAGGAGGGGAACAAATGGCAACTACGGAGAGATTCCCGTGACACTGTAGCTTTTAGAACGTTATGACTTCTTCGTGAAAAGGGACTACTTACTGGTGGCCTGCCGTGGACGTTAATTTGTTCAGTTAGTTCGCTAAAAAGGAGCACTGATCATACGTTTGTTAGTAATGTATGTCGAGAAAACGGGATTATCTCTTCCCCTGTGACAGCAATTGTGGCTGCTTCGAGTGAAACATTGCTTTTTATATCTTTTTACTCTTGCAGATGCCATTAACGACCAACGTTACATTTTGGAGGAAGTACTTCACAGTAGAAGTGGTAGTATTTCTTTATTTCTATGGGTTTCTCATGTATCTCCCAATTGGTGGAATTTACGTATACCAAAGAGTCAGTGATATGAAAGGATTCCCATACCAGAATATCAGTCAGGAAGCTGAAGAAAGTGGTTGCGGAGGAGAGCACCTGGGGGAAAATTCTACTCTATGGGAACTGGAACAAGAGGTCTGTCACAATTGAAGATACCATTTTTTCACGAGATTTCCTTCTTAATTTCCTTTTGAAAGGTGCCAGAAGGTTATAGTTTCTGAAGAAAGTTAATGTTCGCATTCTTGTCTGCATGTCTGTTTGCTTGGATGCTTGCTTGCATGTTTACATGTTTGATTATCTGGTTGCTTGCTTGCATGCTTGCTTGTTGCATACTCCCTTGAATACATGCATTCATGCTCGCTTGTATGTATGCCTGCTCGCATGCTTGCATAATCGTTTGCATGTTTGCTCGCATGCTTCAATGCTCGCTTGCATGATTGGTTGTTGCATAATCGCTTTCATGCTTGCATGCTTCAATGCCTACATGCTTGCTTGTATTTTTCAATGCACGCTTCTATGCTCGCTCGCATGCTTCAGTAATTGCTCGCATTTGGATATTATGCTGTTCATCATAGCGAATAGAAAACCTGTCTGTGGATCTTAAATGAAACGTAAGTTCGAGATTTCTCGTTTCTCCCCAGGTGCAAACGCTATCCTCCCAGATTGGCGTGGTTTACAATCTTCTTATTTCCATTCCTTCCCTTTTCGTGGCGCCCCTGTGGGGCCCGTGGACAGATAAAGGTGGTAAAAGAAAACCTGCTTTACTAGTTGCCATAATAGGAGCCGGCTTAGAGATGGCCACTGTCTTATTGGTGATGTACTTCGACTTGTCTTTGTATTTTCTGTACGTATCCGCGGCTATTAGCGGTTTCTCAGGATTTGCCGTAGTTTTGATGGTTGGTGCCACGTCGTACATAGCAGATATTTCGACCAAGGAGGAACGAGCGTTTCGAATAGGTGAGAATATTTATGATAGGTCTAAGACGTAGGATATGATATTATTTTTATATTACGTTATGGGGGACAAGGTTTCCTCTTTTGATGGTTAGTGCAGTGGACTTGAAATGAAGTGGTCCGAAAAAGATTGTGGAGAAGGTGCCATGTAATAAACAACCGATCGATATACTCCTGTAATAATAATAACAATAACAATAATAATAATAATAATAATAATAATAATAATAATAATAAGACTTTATTTAAGGAGGGTAAACATTTAATAGCCAAAGGTTAATAAACTTGTGGTCCTCGCAAAATAAAATTACAAGCCTAGTTAAAAATGAACAATAGTATGAATACAAATATACGATATAATAAAAGTTAAAAACGTAAAATCATGAGAGTCCCGAATAGCTGAATTACAATAATATTAAAAACTTCCTTAAATATAGATATAAATAGATATCAAAGCTAAATCCTAAACTGGTCTAAAGGTTGCTGCGCTGCGAAGATCGTTTTAAATTAATTAAATGAGTTTTTAACCACTTAACCGAGTCTAATTTTCTGGTATATAGAGGCACATTATTTCAAAGTCATGCTGCTGATACAGCAAAAGAACGGCCCCAGTCTCACGCTTGTAACCGAAACGGGAGTAGTGCCAGGCAGATGGGCCCATGGCCTTGACAGCACACTATATCCACAGTGTAATGATTCTGTTACTTAATTTCTATTGCTAATTTAAAGTACAATTTGCAAATTAAATTTGGATAATATCTGGACCAATTAAATTGCACCGAGCTTGATTCTGTATTCAGTTGCCGTTGTAAACTTTTCTGTCTTTCTTTCTTTTTTTTTTTTTTTTTGCAACTTGATAGCGGTGTTGTTCCTGGCAATCTTCTTTGCTGCAGTAATAAGTCAACTGACCAGCGGTCTCTGGATAGTGCACGTGGGATTCATTCCTTCCGCCTGGTTTATAGTGGGCTGCTATGTTCTCTCAGGGATCTGGGCGCTATTCTGCGTCCGGGAAATTCCCAGACCGACCAACAACGACACTGCTGTTCGCTTTTTCAGTCTTGAAAATATCAAAAGTTTTTTTAAACTCTTTCGAAAACGAAGAGATGTTGGACGAAGGAACCTTGTGTTGCTGATGCTTTGTGGTGGCTTTACTTTCTTAACAACGGTCGGTATCGACGGTGTTAAGTCGCTCTATATTTTGAAGAGTCCCCTTTGTTGGAGCCCAACTCTCGTGGGATATTACTACGCATTTCAAGCGTTTGTTCACGGTGTTGGAAGCGTGATTGGCATCCCTCTCTTTGGAAGCTGCTTCAAGGAGTTGAATGTTGCTCGTGTGGGTATGATTACTATCATCCTGGCTTCCATTATTTTGGCGTTCTCCAATAATACGTGGATGGTATTTGTTGGTAAGTGTGCCATGAGCTAAGGTGACAATCTGGCTTGTTGGTCTTCAATTCAGTTTATAACCCAGCACAACTGCGATTTTACGCCAGTATTAAAAGAAAAGAAAAAAGGAAAAATAAAGGAAAACCTGAACTAACCCAGAGCATTCCATCCGATCCATCCAAGAGGGAGGGTGTAAAAATACCATTCACGCCAAGGAAACCGGAGATAGTTAACAACTGTGAAGCCACTAGGCTCGAACGTAGAATTTCTAGTTGAGCAAACTACAATGAATATATTTAAATGATCCTTAGCTCTTCTTTATGATCGATCGATTGACCCAATGGTCGATTGACTGCGTCGTTTTGAATTACTATAAACTCTACTGGGTCTCGTTCACACTGACTGCAGGTTTATGTGTATATCTACAGAAGCAGAAAACTAGAAATAGTATATATCCTCCTAGAGTTGGATCTTGATTCAGATTTTGTTTCCACATGGTCCCATGGTCCCATGGTCAAAATGTTCTACCTGAAATTAACTGACGAAGCCATTCTCGTGGCTTGCCACTTACCACTGACTCTAATCACAAACTGAACGAACACTTTTTACCTCCCTCATAGCGGGCGCAGTTGGTGTCTTCAGTTCTGTCTGCGATCCAGTTTTAATGGGAGGAATGTCAAGGATAGTGGCGGAGGACGAACAAGGTACACATAGCAACTGTCAGCAAATAATGTTGCCTTTAACAATGGTGTTTTAAAACTTCAATTTCCACGAAACATGCATCTGACACATGAAGGGTACATTTGCACCTTTCCAAGTGTGCGCGAAACTTGAAACTGACTAGTTCGGATTATTCGGGGACCACCCCAATGAAAACTGAACGCAAAGAAAAAAGAAAAACGAAAAGTGCCAAATAAGACAATGGGCTATGAAAACAAAATAAAACATAAATACGATCTGAAAGAAAAAGTGTAGTGACTTTTTCCACGTAATTGATCAAATGCATGCTGTCTTTATCGTAACAGTCCACTTAATTAGGGTTCCTTAATTGTAAGCGTTGCGTTACTTATCGGCTGAAACATTACTATAGGAGGACGGTTTATTACTCACATTACGTATACCCATTTATCTTCCAGGCGCCTTGTTTTCAGCTTACAATATGGTTACCGCAGTGACGCAACTCGTTGGAGCCGTGCTGTTTAACCTTGTGTACCAGGCGACACTCGGACTGACATTCCAAGGCTCTGTGTTTATTTTGTGTGCCGCTTTGGTACTCATTCCCTTTGCGCTCGTCAGGTAGGCGCGCGCGCGATCGCTGATCACTTCCTAGTAAAAACTACCAGTCCAGTTCGCCAAGGACATTTCGTGTCAATAACTAACTTCTGCTCGTAGATTATCATACCAAAACAACAGGTAACCCAGCCATGATCGAGAAAAACAGCATCCCGGGAGCAGTATCTCCTTTTAATATTAAAATATTATGTAAATTTTAGTTCAGCGCTGGCTTGACAGCTTCATTCACTTAAATTTTTTAAAACTGGATACACTTAAATTAGTTCAGATAATTTTTTTGATCATAATTCCGGCATCCCTTGTCAATGACTTTCTCAGTTTCTTTTCGAACACTATTCCCGTGTAATCAAATATTCATCACTTGTGTTGTTTTTCATCAGTTTCATAATGCTACCGCCCGTTGTGGAGGAGGACAAGAAAGAAGATGGCCTTGAACTGGGTCAGAAGCAAACCCAAGACGTATCGAGAGAAAACATTCGATTATAGAAATACCGCTCTGTGAATATAAACCACAGAAAATCAACTTAAACACTGAAAATGCACTGGCATGCACTATTAAACTGTAATAATATATAGATTTAGCCAGACCTAAAAGCGGAGTTTCTGGGTCGGCTTGTGGAAAGCCCAATTAAGCTAACCCAGGATAAGCGAGAATTTTGATTTGAGTTTTGTGTTTTTGCGGGAAGGTTCTCTGTATATTGTTTGGCCTTCTGTTTTGAGTTTGAATAATCTGACTACACAAAAAGTAGTGAAAAACATTTTGTACAAGAAAACTTTATTCTTCGGTTAACTTTTAATCCTGGGTTAGCGTTAACCGGCTTCCGAACAACCCGGCTCTGATAACAACAAGTTAACCTGACATGAGCCCGCGATCCAATCGAAAATCAGCACTAAAATGAGCTCTAAACTTTAGCTTGCGATATGGTCACGTGATACTGGTCAGCGGACACCTCGTTTTGACAGGCGTCAATTGACCATAACATGGATGTCCAATATCAAAGAAGGACGCTGTAAACAAGGCTGCATGTCTCAGTCACTATTGGCTGGAGTACGGCCGCCATCTTGAGCGCCTCCGTCGTCGTCATCACCGTGGTCGTCGTCGTGCGTACGTCGTGCCCCTACGAGCAATACCACTAGCCATGATAACCATGAGAAAATCAGCTCATGGGTTTCCTTTTTTTCCGATATGAGTATGGGGCTCCGCTTGGCGGCCCGCCGGAGCTCCGCTATAAAGTAGTTCACATTTTATCCAAAACTATTTATAGTTAACGGCATTAATTACTAAAAAGACCACTAAAGTTAACGTAATATACGTGCGCGTAAAACACGTGAATGAAATTTAGAATGTAATTTAAAATGTAGCAAGTTCAGAAGTAATTATTTTAAAATTCTATTTGATGTTAAGTAATTCTATGTGGAAGATAGAGGAAGCAGGTGGCGGATAGCTTTCTTGCTGCATGTCAACCACTAGCTTGCTTCACAATCTTCGAAGTTCTTTGTTAATATAAAACAAAACAAAACCATCAGGGTTGATCAGATGGATTAGTTGAGCTGGGAAACGGAAGTGTTGATAAATTCTTAGCAATTTGATCATTGGGTTTCCCTTTACCTATGGGATAAAATGTATTTTATTTCTCTGTTTTTTGTTATGCCCGGTTGTATCGCTGTGAGGGCCGTGTCGAGGAAGAGGGTGATTTACTGAATTGTTTCTTATGAACTTGATTCACTTCGTTATTTGTAAATAACAGGTTATTAATTTTGTAATTAACAAGTTCATAATCGGCGATGAAGATGAAACAACAACAACAACAAAAAAAGAATAAAAAAATTTTCTTCCTGGGAAGAATGCAAGTTGAAAGATCACGAACGAGGTCAGACATATCACAGTCGCCAAGTTTATAAAGAAACAAATTTGAGATTTTAAAATCTCAGAGTTCTTTATTAACGGTCAATTTGCTATTTAGTTTGATGTAATAATTGAGAATGCAACTTGAAGTTACCGTAACACATTAAAAAAAAAAAAAACTGTTCTTCTCATTTGGTCTTTGAAACACACTTTTTTTTTTCACTTTTGTGCAGTTTCTACATTTGATAAACAAACATGCAAAACACTCACGAATTGCCGCATACTTAGATTTGTCAACAGTTTATCCTGGGTCTTGCAACATCATTACAGCTAGCTCAGAACAGTCGTCATTCTTAATACTTGGAATGCACTCCCCAAGACGCTGACCAATGGGATAGCTTAATGCCTTGAACACGTGCCACGCAAACGCAAGACGGTTACGCAAATGCTTGATTGGGGTCATAAAAGAGCCAAACGATATTTCGGAAAGTGTCGACAGCTCAAAGACAGCAAAGTATATAAACGGCGGTAATACCGAACCATATACAGAGTGATACAGTGAAAGATTGGACTTCCTATAACATACAGCTGTAAGTATCGACAGAAACACTTATACTGAAGACGAATTCTCAAGATCATTTCCAATTTGCATCTGTTATGTTGCAGTTCATTACGGTAAAAACAACAGAGTTCTTCTGCAAGAGAAACATCACAGTCATACAGCCGGAAAAACACACAAATGGGACAAAGAAGAACTGGAATTTCGCCCAACAGCATACAAAAAATCAACGCTGTGGTAATGGGCAAAGACGGAGTTGGAAAATCTGGTGCGTGTATCTGTTGACTAATAGACTGTTATTTTAATATTGATGTCTCGAATTCTGGTGAAATGAAAATGTAAATTCAGGTTTAAGTTAATTTGCCCTGGTGCATTCAGTGAAGACGCGCCGGAACAGCTTATCATGTAGACTGAAGTCGCGAACTCTTTTTCTAATGGGATCCGTGTGCAGCTCCTTAAAAACGCACATCCACCAGATTTCGCGAAACACTAGCTGGCTCAGTGATTCACGTAAGAGGTCTAGCAAAGCCAGAACCAGAGTCGCCCGTCTTTATTTAGCAATCTTTCTTCTCTGAGCAGCGGCTTTTTTTCGGCGGATTGTGATCGAAAGTGTGATCCTTATCAATGTCAATGTAGGACATGTTCAGAGCAACGTTTCGATTCACGATTTGTTTCCTATTTATACCGACGATATAGAAACTTAACACAAGCTGACATCTGAAACATTAGTAGTACCTATAACCTGTGTGCTTCAGCCGGCTCGAAAGCGACCGATTAACAGGTGCTGCGAGC
Organism: Orbicella faveolata; assembly: GCF_042242905.1. Taxonomy (NCBI): domain Eukaryota; kingdom Metazoa; phylum Cnidaria; class Anthozoa; order Scleractinia; family Merulinidae; genus Orbicella; species Orbicella faveolata. The sequence continues at coordinate 3,406,185 of NW_028301536.1, read as the reverse complement.
TGCTGCAGGTCATACCCACAACAGCTTCTCTTTCAGCAATCCTAAGCCATTAGTATGCTACGCAAAACAAACGGCTACGTTTAGATTCAGTCCATGATTGTGTACACTTTGAATAAATATGTTGTTTTTATTTTAGCAAGCACCGCGCCACATGAAAACTGTTACCGACTGAAAGCGCTCGCTTGGCCTTACTAATCGAATTTTGATTACACATATTCAGTTAACATTTTTCCTATAACCTCTTTTTATTTTTAGCTTTGACGGTTCGACTTCTCACCAAAAGATTCATCGGCGAGTATGATAGGTCTCTCGGTAAGTTTTTACTGTAAAGAAATGCGAGCAACGTAGATTGGTTTTAACTTACATAAACTGGTAAGTGATTTGGATTATACGCGTATCAAGTTCAAACAGACATGACGGCATTTTCTAATTTCATCGGTTTTAGTACCTTAAGAAAGAACAGAAATTAATTGTTTCGAGTGATATGATGAGCTGAGAACTTGAGTAATGCCTCAGTACTTGTCGACACAAACGATCAGTCGTCTGTAGCCTTAGGATCCCCAGAGGGGGGGGGGGGGTACTCCCTTATAAGTGCTATATAGGGGTGTGCGGCCCCAAAGGGTATGGTTTTTCAGCCGTTTTAGTCATAAATAGCTGAGGGTATCGATTTTAGCTGATTTTAGCCGTTTTGGTGATAAATAGGGTATGGATTTTGCTCTCTAGCCTTGATATGGGTATGTTTTTAAGAAGAAGTCACTTTTTCGTCATTATCGAAAAGAAAATCAACAAAAGCCCTTCACAAATTATGGAGTACGGTAATTTAACATTGGTCTGAACAAGAGAACTAATTGTAACGCAGATCTGAAACAGGGAGTTGATTTAAGGGTCAGGTCATAAATAGGATTTCGAATTTATGGTCGGGTGATAAATAGAGTAGGGAATATCGCAGATTTTGGTCATAAATAGGGAAGCGGGCTGCACACCCCCGCCCAATTTTTACGGGTGTACCCCCCGGGGTAGGATCCCTTAGGAATGCATTGCCATGCTGGGAAGCTGCAGACTCAACTGTGAAGTCTAGTATATTACTGTACGATTTAACAAAGGTTTTCGCTTTGGGAAGGTTCTCTTGTTTTGTTATGCCTTTAACGAGGGCAACAGATGGCAGTTCAGTGACCTTGCAATTTTGCGATCACCTCGGTGAACAGGTTAAACATTCTACAAGTGACGTTATTTCATAACATTATTTTGTTTCACTTGCATCACGCATGAGGAAAAACCACAACAGTCTCCTTTCTTTACATCTGTTTCCCTTTCTTAACGCAAGGTATGAGATTTTGCACCTAGAGTGGCACATACTAAAAGGTCTGTTAATTAGTTGATGATCGTTTCGTTTTTTTATTCCTTACTTTCGCCTGTAAAAAAAACCTCATTGAAATGTCTCAGTTGACAGCAGGGCTTTTAGCTCTCATGTTCGTGGGATCAGTCACTGCAAAATCAGACTTTTGAGAGCATCAAACGTGGATAAATAGACTAGTCAGTTAAATGCAAAGGATAATTCGATGTAATTTCTAACTGTAATTCTATTTTCATGACGACTAAGTGAGATCAATGCTTAATCCAGTTATTAAACATTCTTGATTAAATGAGATCAATTCTTGATTCAGTCATTAAACATTCTTGACAATAGTTGACGATGGTTTCCCTCAGAAGTAAGGCCGTCTTTTCATTGATTTACTGAGCCACTATAGCTGAACTAGAGTCTATTTAGATAGTGGCAAATCATTAATTTTCCTTGTGCAGTAATTTTCAATGGTTTTGACTACTATCTACTACTTGCGGGCGGAAAAGCTTATTTTCAATGCAAGTAGCCGCCGCTCATCTCTCGTCTTTACAACGCGCCCGTAGGCAGTAGGCGTCCTTTTAACGATAAGAAGTGAAGTGGGCTACGAACTAGTGGGATCAGTTACTGGGTTGCGTGAGACAACAGAACAAAAACAAAGCAGGTTATTTTCACCTCTCGAATAAGCTTTCGTAAAATGATCTTCTTGTCCTGCGGCTACGGCGAAACTGTCGCAGTTTGTCTCTAGTTTTAACAAAACAAAGCAATTCAATTTTACTAATGTAGATGACGCAAACGTCAAATGGGGCTAAATTAGCTATCGATAACGCGAAAAGCGGCGAAACAAAAAGACTGACACAAGTTAGCCTGCGAGCAGGCTCTTTGCGTGGCAACTGCTCTCTTTCCCCGCGAAGAGCCCGCGGAGAGTCTGCTCGCAGGCCAACACAAGGTTACACGTGCTCCAACAATTTCAGTGATATAATGACAGCTACAGACGCACAAGTACATGGTTTAATGTAGGGGGCGTGCTATACATGCACATGTAATGCAAGATAATTTAATTCCCGTTTCCCGCGGAGCGGAGCTGCGCAATTTCCCTCACAAGACAAGATATTTCCCCTTCCGTCGCCGACGAGAGATCTCGCGGACGAGATTACGAAACTCTGTGATAACAAGTAATCTGTACAACACCTTGTGTTAATATGCACATTACTCGTGTAGGTGTTGTCCCGGTGTTGTACATACTGAGAGAAGTTTGAGAAGAACGCTTCAGGGACCCTGTCGCTCTATCTTCTGTCAATGCACGTTTACTTGAAAGCAAAGATGCATACTTATTTCACGCTAACCCTTATGGAGGAGGGTTTAAGTTTATCTAAGACTTCTCAATTATTTCCTAAAAGATTTGCCGGCATTATCTCCTTTGGAACCAAGAGACCATGATCTCTCATTTTCTCTTGTTGGAACATAACACACCAAATACATACCTTTCTGGATCAAGGAGATAGACTAGTTGATAAGGACTCGTTCAGAAATAATAGAATTACACAGTTGGGCGCCACATGTTCCTTGCGTGTGTAGTTGTTTCCCAATTGGGCAGCAAAAGATCCCGTACACAATGTAATTTTAAGTGTGCTTCTTTTCAATTCAGAATCAATCTACAGACATTACTTTGAAGTGGAAGGCGATCACATTTCACTGGACATCATGGACACTGCGGGAGAGGTACAATACAGATTCACAGTATCGAAAAGAATCTGCAGATTTCCTCTGGTTGAGTGGGAGTGACATAGTTTACTTGCAATAAAACCGCGAATTTTGTAAAGTCAACAAAACTGGCGTCATTCTCTGAAATACCGATCGAACAGGCGAAGCTGATTGGGTAAAAGCATCAACTAATCAAATCAAGGCTGTTCCTATGGGAACAAAAATAATCAAAGTTTCTGAAATGGAGCGTTTTCACAGAGGTTACTTAGGCTATACTGGTTTTTCAAAATAGGAGTGCTCTGTACCTGAGTTCTGAGTTCAAACTAAATTCTCGCTTGGAGGGGAGGAAACATATAAATCATATTTTGTTTTGAATTAATAGTCCACGATACTTAGCTCTTATTAACCGAGCAGGAGGTCTGTATGGGAGAATCTTGACCTCGGTCGTGTGTACAGACCTCACTGCGTTCGGTCTGTACTCACGACCTCGGTCAAGATTCTCCCATACAGACCTCCTGCTCGGTTAATAAGATGTTTATTATATGGCAAAGAAGAAAACTTAAATTCGTTTAATGTAACTGGTTTGTACTAGCTGACATTTTGCTTGCGAATGGCGATGAGCTTAACTTAAACCTACCGAAATTTGCTCGTCCTCTCTACTTTTTTTGTCATCAGGCTTTTTGGCACTTCCATAAATGATTGAGAAGAAAATAAAAGAAAATGGCGAAAATTGTTGTATTTTAGTTTGCTACTTTTTCAACGCAAAATGAAACCGGTCTAGATGCCGGTCTAGATGGGAAAATCTAGACCGCGGTCAATATCGATTTCAGCCAATCAAATTCGTGAATCCGGTAGTTCCCAGTCCTTGTGAGACACAGCCATATAATAAAAGAGATTATCATATTCCCTTGCACGACCTCATAACACAAGTAACCAATCGATAGTAGATCTGAGTAATTTCTTTGTTTATTTATCTCGTTTCGTTCGCCCGTTTTCCAACATGTGAGCTTAGAAAACGTTTTAGTTTATAATGGTTAACTTCATTTCTCGCGAGATGAATTTTGTGAATTTGGTATAAACCTGACACTGCTGAAAATTAAATCCCTATATTAAGTCTATCAATTTAAACTATTTGCATTTGACAGAACACGGAAGAAAAACTCAGCCAGTGCTCCTGCTTTGGAAATCTGTTTCTGGTACTTTTCTCTATCACCGACATCTCCTCAGTAAAGGAAGCTGAACGACTTGGAGAATTCATAAAGACGACAAAAACCAGCGGAGAGTATAGTGTCGTTGTGGTCGGAACAAAACGAGACTTACGCGCATACCGAGAAGTTTCTGAAGAGGAGGGAATCATACTTGCCAATAAACTACAAGCAGCCTATCGGGAGATTTCCAGTGCGGAAGGATACGCAGAAGCACAACAGCTTTTTCAAGATTCAATCCTGGCTCATTTGCAGTCAAGATTCACTGATAGAGACAAGCAGAGAAACGGATTAGGACTAAAAAAGCTCAAGGAAGGTCTTCGTGTACGGACCAAGTCACTGTATAGGAAACGGGGCATGACATTCTAGGGCGAAACGCAAAACGCTGACTTGTAAATATCGCAGTTTTACATTAGAAACCATGGCTGACTAGACCCTAAACAAGGACAATCTAAACCTGATATAGAGAGAAACTACAGCCTCTAAAAGGGAAATTATTTTAAAGCAGACAGAAGTACGCAAGCATACTATAAGAAGATTATCAAAGACTTTATTTCCAGACGGAGGCTTCTGTCGTAAATACATTTATATAAATTTTATCATCTACACACGAAAATAAAATAATATTTGCGATGCGGTAATATAATAAATTTACAATATCAAAGTAGACAAAGATATAGTTTGTACTTCTAATTTTGTAAAACATGACTCCGGTCCAGTTCTTTCTCAACTTAAGCGTTGTGATCAGCAATTTAGCATTATTTCTCACAATTGTGCCGTCGCAAATTTTCTTCATTATTAATTCGCTAATTTTAGCTTCGTTTATGATATCTTCTTCCCTTCGGCGTCGCTATTATTGTTGTCATTAATTTCAAAAGCTACCTGTTGACGTCACTGAATTCCTGTGGTTTTTCTCCTCTTGAGCCAAATCCTCTTGACTAGAAGACTTTCCTCTAGGCTGCCTAGGAGACTCCGGGATGGAATCAACGTCACTAAATGAACTGCTTCTCATCGATCTCGGCCTCTCACGATCAGCCGTTGTAACCTCGTGGTTGAACGACCTCTTACGGAAAGACTTGGCAGTTTCCACGAGTCCTTCCTTGACCCTCGTCAAGGGAGATGATTTGTTCTTATTAAGGCATCGCTGAAGCGATTCATAGAGCAGCTCCTGGGTCTCCAAATAACCTTCAGAGTTTGACACCTGATAAAATTCGCAGTTTAAATCTTTAGCTAAGAGCCTTCCTTCCTTTTCTTCGACTTCTCTCAAGTGTTCGAGGTCACATTTCGTTGCCACTATCATCACAGTGGCGCCGGAAGTCAGTGATTTGTCCTGTAAGATGTAGCGAGCCACAAGTGACGCCTCTTCAAAAGACGTACGATCGGTTGTCGAGTACAACACAAAGAAGAGCTCTGCGAAAGAAATGCAATTTTGCATTTTCTCTGTGGAATTCTGCGAAAACAACAAAAAAAGATGGTTGCACCAGTTTATCTAAAATGTTCGCACCCTGTTGCATACGTTCTCGAGAACAACACAAAGTTGACTGGGTAGAAAACTTTAATTCTTGTTGGAACTTAGCCTGAAGTGCAGGCGTATTTTGGGCGCACAAGTGCACATTTTCGTATTTGGCCCCACCTACCACCCACCTCTGTCCCAACCCTCTACCGGTCAAGCATCCAATCACCATCGAAGATGGCGGAATTGAAAACCTCGTTTATCGAGCGTTCCGTTCCAAAATGACGCCGACACTGCAGACTAGTTAGAACTGATTAACTTATTTCATAGACTGCTTAAACGACTCGAAGTTTCTTGGTGAAATTCATTTACTTATTTGTAATGTCTAACTATTGCCAAAATTTTCTGGCAAGCGTGGTTTCGACCCCTTATCTAAAAACATCGCTCTTTAGCACTGTTATCCCACTGATGGTAACCAACGTGGTACTTCAGCCCGAAAGTGGCGCGCCATGGATCCTATCAGTTTCCCATTTAAGGTTTGCCACTTGATAGAGTTTTGGCGGGAAACGAGGGAAAGTTATTCAAAGCTTTTGCAATACCACGAAACACAGCGACTCGGGAGAGAATGTGAATGCACGAAGTGGCATTGAAGTTTTGAAAACCCCGCCCAAAACTTGAAGCTTACTTGCGTCAAAAGGCGGTTGTGTAAACTGAAAAAAGTCATCTCAGTTTCGGGATGCCTCATTGCAGACCACAAGAGAAAAGACGGCATACCGCATCTCTTGTAAGGACCGAATTAAGAATTATTCATTTGGATTAATTCCTACTATTATGAGCGACAGTCAACAGACGTATTTTCGTATCTAAACGAATCTTTGACTCTTTTGCTTACTCTTGACTCACATGAGAGGTTAACAGAAGGAAGAAGGCGGGCGGGAAAATAGTATTTGGCGTCTCACTCTCTTATCCATCTTTGTTAACCCTTTGAATACTAAAACAGTTCGCCAAATAATACCGTTTTTTACCGTTTAGTCAGGTTTTTTGGCTACCACGACGCTAAATAAGCCTAAGTTTTGCTAAGATAGCTTTTCTTTTTACCAAAAGGAGAGATTTTTTGAGGATTACGTACAAAATTGAGCAATATTTCAATTCCGGGCGTGCGCATAAGCCTAAATTTGGACTTTTTTTTTTGCCATTACTCGTTCTCAATTTTGTTTGTTACCCCTTTCCTTTCTTTTTTTCTCGGCCCTTTTACTCTGGCTACCTTTTGCGTTGCATGTTCTCTCTGGCTGCCCTGAAAAGTTGGATATTAACTACGGGCGAGGTCCAGACCTTGATCAATCATGGGCATTGTGGACCATTTTACCACCGTTTTTGCACCAAAACTGATAACGTTGTTTTTCGATTCGCGACGTTGGAATGTTGTCGATATCTAAACCTGACCATTGTGCGAAAAGGCCCATCCTAGCTCTACCATCTGCTTATCAAGATGACGTCGCAAGTGGTACAAAGAGCACGACCATTAAGTGGTCGTATATGGCCACTTGGGCGTCAAAGGGTTAATGTCGGCACGTTTATGAGGAAATATCAACGAACTCGAATTCGAAATCTGTATCTTATAACTGACAGCAATAACAAAATCAAGCATACCTTCCCAGCTGTATCCATGATATCCAATGAGACAAATTGACCATCGATTATAAGGTGATGCCGATATGTGGCCTCTGTATGGGAAAGGCGAGGGAAAAATAATAATTTATAAAGCGAAATTCTTCATTGCAGAGGAGTAAAGGGTAATTTTGTTAAGAAATCCCGCCGGATGGGAATCGATGAAGCTTTTAAAGGGTCTAGTTTTCGTAAACATACCGTAAAATGCCGCTTATAAGCCCTGGGCTTATATACAATTTCCCAAAGGGTTTTGGATGGGCTTATAAACCGAGGGGCTTATATCGGGAGGAGGGGGCGGGCTTATAAGCGGAATAAAAAAATCGTTTCAAAAGAACCACATCAGTGTTGATCGAAATACGCTTTTTCATATACCGGTTCGTAATTTTAAAAGCTTTAAAGAATCGTCATAAATCGAATTCATTTCACTCTAAATTAGAATGGAGGGGGCTTATAATTGGAGTTAGTGTTTTGCTTAAATGTTGATGGGTCTATAGCCGGACGGGCTTATAAAGGGGGGGGGGGGGGGAGGGGGGCTTATAAGCGGCAGTTTACGGTACTACCAGCCAACAGAGAAGACAAGTATAAGCAGAATGTCAATTGAGCGATAACGCTATCTGCTGGAAGAATGGAAACTGGAGAGGAGCTATATAACGCTTGGAGAGGCAAGAACGTTCATGAACATTGCCAATGATTTCGTGCAACCCTTTCGCAAGTGACAACAACAATTTGACACGCTGATTGAAAATTGAGCTGAAACCGGCCAGAGAAGAAGACAGAGGGCAGTATAAACCAGTAAAAGCTAATTTAAAACTCCGGGGGGTGGGGGTACTCCCTTATATGAGCTATATAGGTATGTGTGGCCCCAAAGGGTAGGGTTTTTCAGCCGTTTTGGTCATAAATAGGGTATCGATTTTAGCCTATTTTGACCATTTTGGTCACAAATAGGGTATGGTTTTTGCACTCTAGCCTTGATGTGGGTATGTTTTATAGAAGAAGCCACTTTTTCATCATTATCGAAAAGAAAATTAACAAAAGCCCTTCACAAATTATGTTTACGGTAATTTAACATTGGTCTGAACTAGGGAAGTTATTATAACGCAGGTCTGAAAGAGGGTTTTGATTTAATGAACAGGTCATAAATATATAGGGTATCGAATATTTGGACAGGTCATAAATAAGGTAGGGAATATCGCAGATTTTGGTCATAAATATGGTAAGGGTTTTGGGAAGCGGGCCGCACACCCCCACCCAACTTTTCTGGGAGTACCCCCCGGGGTTAAAACTTTGTCGTGTTCAGTGCAACTGGCCGCATGGATTAGCTTTATCCCCTCTCTCTATTGATGAGATGCTTGTCTACCGCTGGATGCCCTCCCCCGGGACATGATTTTTGTCAGGTTTCCCTTATGGCTAACAAATCACCAGTATCCATTAATATTACTTGATTGGGTGAGCCACTTTAGGGGTTAAGTATTTTGACCGAAAAAACCCACGAAATAACACTGCAATGATTCAATTCTGGATTTAATTTAGCGCCTTGTGTGTAGGGGTTGATCATGCCATGGGATAGCCTACGTCCTCGCCAGGAGCCTGTTTGCAGGCTAGCCATGGCAGTACTTCCTGACCAGGCACGAAATTCTCCCAATTGGTTGAGAATCTTGATTTTAGTCAGTCACTCCTGGAAGACAGGGCATATGTTTTGTCTTACCTAACGTGCTGTCATACTCCCCAATGTAACGCCTTGTCAGGAAGCGAACTGTCAGAGCTACAGGAAGCCAATGAGCAAAGAAAATCATATGAGATCACGGAGACCGTAAGCGCGCGCCATTTCTAGTATTGAGGCTGTCCCTTTGAAATGGGACAATTTTTCTATTTTTAGAACAATATTGTGCCATCGCCTGCGGCACACGCGCATGCATGCTGCGAGGATTTTTGCGGAAGTTGCAAGGGGGAAATGGCGTCCGAAATTCCCGAAATTTTTTATGCTTTTGGTCCAGAACTCAACGCATTTGTGTCTGTTGGAATTTTGCTTAAGTATTTTCGTCGTAAGCTGTTCCAGTCTGGGTAAAGTAAGACAGTGTCGAATTTAGGTATGTCCCGCTTTATATCACTGACCAAGCTGTATTCTGCTGCTTCTTTTACAAGAGCTGTACATTACTCCACTCTAAATTTCACATATGTTTAACAGCTTGTCCATCAGTAACACAGCAAAACACTACGTTGGATATATTTGGACATAGCAGAGTTTCAGGACTTCAAAGTTTCCTAGCTCCTCTTGCCACACGTTTGCGAGGATTTCGTCAGAGTCCGTCGCAACCGAAACGGTAAAAAAGTAATTGCAAGTTTGAGTTTTACCTGAATTGTAAGCAACACTGACTCGGACTTGAAAGTGCGCGCGCTGCACTATGCAAATGAGCTACTTGTACGTGTCAGACTTTCCTTTCAAACACTTTTACAAACTCGCCAAACAAGCAGAAACAATAAGAAACTATCAGAAACAGGTTTTGGTTATGATTAAGCATTGTTTGGGAAGCTCACAAAATAACTCGATACCAGAGTAAAGAGTTTTCTTACATAACTTTTCTTTCAATTACAGAACAAACGCAAAAGTTTACGCGTACAACTAGCGCGAGCAGATATTATTCATTCACAGCGTGAAATTGAAGTCTTGTTTTCGACCCTGAAAAGCTTACCTTTTCCATTAGTTCAGAGCATAAAACTACATTTAAGAGCCCTGGATTTTATTCCCTGTCTTATTCCCTGCCGTCGCTGTGAAAAATCCACTAGAGAATCTCGCAACTCTCACCATTTGATCATGCAACGTGACCACATCCACGCGAGAGCCCACGACATGTGCGTGGATCCGCGCAGATATATGTCGTCAGGGTGGCGCAATTTGTTCTAAAAATAGAAAAATTATCCCACATCATAGGTGCCCAGGAATCCCAAGACTTACGGTCTTCGTCCCCGATTATGGTTCCTGAAGAGATTAAGCCAGTTCGTTTCGCAGTTGAGTATAAATACAGTTGAAAACTAGCACAGAAAAGCAAATACTACTTCTTCATCAACAGACACTTCAAAAACGGCTATTAATCGGGCAAATACAAGATTTTCGCCGCTTTATACAAAGTTGACACTACAGAACCAGTCGGGATTCTGTAGGTCTCCCTCGGTTCATTCATCAACGAGTTTGAAATTACTCCTGAACGGCGTACAATGTATCTTCATTTTAATAGAGAGAACTGGCCTACCTCTTGTTTTAATAGTTCATTGTCTAGTATTTAAACAGCGAACAAAAAAAGTCATTTATAACATCAATAGAAACAACAAAGACCAACTCGGCGCTTTATCATTCATTTGACAATTACATCTAACCTAACCGAAGGTTTGTGAGGTAAATTAACATTTTTTTCACGAATTTGCATCGAAACGGGCCGCAATGAATGAAAGGTGGATTAACACCGTCTGTTAGTCTGTTAAGAGGTATTCAAGAGATGAACGAAAAAACATAAACAAAAAGTTAGCGACACGAATTCTTGGATAATTACGCTATCAAATAAAAAATAAGTCCATCACATGTATGACACGAGGAGAAGAATACATTTAGTAATTATATAAACTTATAAATTTGAAAGCGAGCTATGCAACAATAAGACTTTAAATCAAAACAGAAAATTTAACAGATTGTTATATTTTATGCTGCGCAAGGTCACGTTGGTTACACACGGCTGATAAAATCATATCATATTGTATCAGAAGAACTGTAGAGCAAATTTTGCATTACTAAAAGCTTATAACCCAGTCTGTTTCACGTTTGTTGATAGGTTGTTAAGCGAAATCTACATTCAGTTTGACGCTTTATCCAAGGTAGGCCACAGAAGATAGGGAAAAATACGTTGTTCCTGGAATTATCCTGTAGCCTGCATAAAACGCGCGCCTGTGTGATACGAGGACAGTCAGGTTTCAGTCCCGGTGCCAAGTGTAAAACTGCAACACTAATCATTACAATCATGAATTCGCTCCAAAATAAACTGCTCCTTGTAGGATACTTGAACTGACACAAGCAGCCATCATGCTACACAAAAGAAATGTTCAACCTACCTGATTTACCAACACCGTCCTTTCCCAGAACCACTGCACGAATAGCCTTGAGTGTATGGTGGTGAACATGGCCACTACGTCTTTTCTTCATGACACACGGAGCGGATTCTGACTCCAAAGAAAACGATTCAAGCGTTCTCGCCGGCTCGTTCAATAACAAAGCCAAAGCAAGTGCTGTCTCGAAAAGAAACCGGGAAGGTCTTGAATGTGATTACAGACACGACGGCACCCCAGCACATAATAACTCGGAAGGGCGTCTTGATCTCATGGGGTTTGGCTTTTGTTTAAAGAAATGAAATTACTGAAGCCGATCCTTTGAAAGGCCGTGGGCGCCAACCTTTCTAATTCTTAAAGAAACGGGTTTGCTGCAATGCCATGAATGGGTTTCATATGGGCTGAATTCATCCATAACAACAACTGCAACCACATTTCGGTGGAACTATGAGAAAACGTGAGACACTTTTTTGAAAGCGACGTTTTGACAAGTCACGTTTACGCCAAGGATTATCAATTCCTAGCTGTCAAAACAGATCAATCTTACCTTTTATCACCGCATCAAATGTCCATTTGATCTAATAATAATTAAAGCAATTCAAAGGAATAATTGATGTTTTCTCTGTCAAAAAATTAAACGCCGATATAGTAATTGAGAACAACACTCAGTCTGATAGACTAAGGCTAATTAGTATAATTTTTTTTGTGTGTGGAGTGTAGACGCCACGCTAAAACTAGAGAAGAAGATAAGTTTTGGAGTTTTACTTCCAACGACCAGCTTTGCTCTGGTGACGAAGGAAGTGCTAGGAAAAATAACAAGATAAAATGTGACGGAAATCCCATTGGACCTGGGGCAGTGCCACGTGACAGCTCAGTTGGCGTGATTTTTGTTACTTTGCGCGGGAAAAACAGTCGTGTCATTTTAGTGTTGTGTGACATACTATCACGTGAGATCTTTGGTAAGTTGAATTTTTGTTAGTAGTGAAGCGGCTTTCTTGAAACAGAAACAGAAACGACTTGGAAAGCGCCCGAACGACATGTACCAGTTGTTGAAGCGACCGAGCAACAGGACTAGCGTGGTAGAAAGAGAACATTTTGAGATTTGTGGTCGGCGTTTGAATCGGCGGGACAGTATTTTGAGGTAAGCCAAACGCTAAATTATAATATGTGATATATTGCTACAAGTTTTTTTTAAAAAAAGTTTTTAACGTTATCTGTAAGCTGTCGGAACTTTTTCGTAACCCATTTTACGCTTTCAATGTACCACGCTAGAGTTGAGAGAATTCTCTCGAAGAAGAGTTCTTGGCAATCATGTGACAAATGGTAGTGCCAGGTTGTTCGCAACTTGCAAACATTTGTCTCAAAAGTCACGCAATGTTCAAAGTGACACTATTTTTCTTTTTACTGATTATCTGATTTATCTCCGTCCTCTTTGAAGTTAACACCATAACAGCAATTAATTTTTACCAACTTCAAATTGCTATTTAAATCCTTGTAACCAAGATTTGAGTTAGGTAACTTTCTTTGCCATTTTGATGTCAATTTTCCCTGGGCAGACTTACAAAATTATGGTGATGTCAGGTTGATTTGTAGATCTACATGCGGTTGATAAAATCAGCTAAAAAGGAAGAAAAATAATAAAAAACGTGGGGAGTATAAGGCTTAAAGTGAAGGTGCATTTGACTTGTTATGGCCAGACTTTGGCAAATGATAACACGCATCAATATCCGAAAATGTCGTCTTGGAATGGCTTTTATTTGTTTAAACACAAGTAGAAAATATATATTTTTTCAAACACAAGCAGTGTAAGGATGGTATGAGTACCTCTAAGGTCCTCTAACTAGGCGAAGAAACAGTTCTCAGACAAATGCAAAACGATTTGATGCGGTAACAGATCTGTAATTTAATGTCCTCGACTCTTTTACACACCTAGAGCTGTTACCAAAAATGGCATTCAAATAACCAAAACCACTCTGAAGAAATATTACAGCTACCGTGTCAATTCCTTCTACTCATACCAGTGTAGTTGTGAAAGGAAATCTGTTTTGAATATTTTTTTTTAACTACGGCAAAAGCTCTGCACCATATGAACAGAGCCATTCTTCCATTTTCACCTTTCAAGATCTAACCCTGCGAAATTCCCAATGCCCCCGAAAATTCCTAATTATTTGATGCAGGGACCGCGGAGGGAGAGGGGCTGATCACCCTACCACTTTTATTGCTGGGATATATTTTCCAGGGCTCCAGATGGCGCACAAATGTGCAAGATAAATAGCGAAACACTGACCTTAACGTTTGTTTGTATTGGCCAGACTTTTTTAGCCCTACCACTTTCAAATTGTCTCCGCCGCCGGTCCCTGTAATGGTTCTACCATCCACTCATTTTTCCAAACTTTTAGTCCTTGAGTAAAAAAAAAACTGCAACAGTAAGCACCTATGGATTTTCCCCTTGAAAAATGTCTCCCGAAAGCGAATTAGGAAGCAATTATCCATGCAATACAAATTTTAAAACGCCTATCTTTGTCAGCCAATCAGAAAGCGATTTTTTTCTTTACTATGTGATTCTACAAGACTAAAATGTGTGTCGACGCCATGAAGTTAAGCTGTCCTGTGTTATTGTTTATTTTCGTCCTTCCTTGAAGTTCCCTTTTAACCGCATCAGACTGAGCATGATTTTCGTCTCGCGTATATTCCTCTAAATCCTTCTTTCATCCGTGACAAAGGACTCAATTTCTCCTTGTCCGCATTTTCTTCCTCTGTTCTATTGTTCAAATGCAGCCTCAAAGACTCATACAAAAGAGAATTCGTCTCGAAAAATCCTTCTGAAATTGAAATCTCACAGAATGCAGAACTTATCTCCTTGGCCAGCCCAAGTCCTTCGTTTAGGCTGATTCGTCTGTGATGTTTCAAGTCCTTCTTGGTGCCAACTAGAATAAGGATGCATTCATTGTTTTTAACTCTTCGTATGTATCTCCCCAAACGTTTCGCCTCCATGAACGAAAACCGATCCGTGATGGAGTACAGAATGAAGATCAGGTCTCCAAAAGCTGCGCACTGTTGCACTTTGTGTTCTGTGTTCTGGGTGAACATAAAGGGAGAAGAAAAATCAACACAACTAGTAGTTAGTTTCTGTTTGTTTGTTTGTTGCGTTAGTTAAATTTGCTTACCTCGCCGGCTGTATCCATGATAGCAAGTGCCACATATTGCCCGTCTAGATTCATGTGATGTGTGTATGTCATCTCTAAGAAACAAGATAAGTAGGGTTTAGTGCGAGCTAGGCGAGCGAGGTCTAGGGCGAGCGGGGTGAGCCGGGTGAGCCGACAGCGGTCTGGTGACGAGGGGAACACATGGTTCGCTCGCGGATTCCACTCGCTTCGTTCGCAAAATTCTTTATTTCCGCCCTCGCTGGGAGCCTGTTTGCAGGCTAGTAAGGGCATTGTATGTGTTCCCCCGCCCCTTCCCACCTTCACTTCCCCGCCTGCTGTTGAGACACTCACCTAAGCTTTCATCGTACTCCCCAATAAAGCGTCTAGTTAGGAATCGAACGGTAAGAGCTGAAACAAAACAAGCCACAGATTAGTGAAGACTGAAAAATAATTATCGAAAACAAAAACAACTCATTAGTTGTATGTGTGGCTTTTCGTTTCAAGTAAAATATCAAGCACGAGAGACCATGTTTTGAGAGTTAAAAATACAACACGCAACGGAGTATTTTTGGCTAACTTCGAGGTGTTTGAAAATGTGGTGAAACAATTAATCTCTTGAGTGTTTGATACCTTTTCTCTATCAGAACTAAAACTAAAGGGCCGGGAAAAACGAAGAATTGGATTGTGAAAATCTATGCTAGTTAACATTACGTATATCCTGACACTGTCATTATTGTGATTTCTTTTGTTCAAACTTGATAAATCGCCAATGTGTTCGAATAATCTGGAAACGATCACACCTAGAGATACATTTATTTGAAAAACAAAACTTCAAGTTCTCTTGTAAACTGAGCTTGAAGCATTTATTCCTCGTAACAGCCTTAATAAAATTCCAACTGTAAAAGAGATAACAGATTGATTGAGACGTCTATCTAATAAATCAATGATCTATGTAGTTTCCGTTGAAGCTCTTAAGATAAATTGAGAACACCTTCACTGGCGTCTTCTGACCTCCCAGAACAACAAAAGGTAGCTTAAGCAATTCACGACGCCAACCGCACCAAGAATTTACGAAACATATAATGAGTAGTAGAACAATGGTATAATGAGTAGAACAATGACTGTGCACGTGCGTTTTACATCTTTGTGCATTTCGTAACCGTCCTCTGCAAAACGAGAAATAACTAAGTTCTGCGTATTTTGAAGAGCGTGAACCACGACGGCTAATATTTCGTATTTTCTTCAGGAATTGATCGCTGGCGTTACATCTTTAGTTTGAGTAGCGCTTTAGACCGCTCGGCGTACTAAATAGATCTAGATAATTGCGAAATTCAAAGGTAAAATGTAAATCCATTGTTTTTTACTAGGCGTCTTCCTTGGCGTCGCAGTCGCCATTGCTTAAGCTCCGTAAAATAGCAACAACGACAGATAGAAGGCAATCTTGGTGGCACAAGTTAACACTTGATGAGTGTTCAGGCCCACCTGTATCACGTTCACCTCAGAAAACGTGCATATAGATTACAAAACGTAATATACTATCAACAACTTCAAAAAGTAACGTTATCGATCTCTCAGGGTGTAAACCATCTCATAGTATGTTTATCTGTCTCTAGTGAGTGATATATAAAGAGGAATGAATTGAATCCTCGCATTACTCTTTGTTTTTTTTCCTATTGACACTGCAATGATTCTTATTTTCTGACCGTGCCAAGCAATTTTCGTCCTGACGTTTTTCCCATTGAGGACAATCTGTTAGCCCACAGGGAAGACCTTTGTTCAGGTTTGGACAAAAAGTATCATATCCTTCAACATGTGCCAATTACCTTTAAATACAGATCTCACTTATTTCCTAAAATAGATTCGCTTATTGTGTTTTTCCAGGACTATAGGGTCGATATTCGTTTTGAAGAACTAGTTCAAATTTTCAGCAGATTTCCACGCGGATTAAGAAAGCATTGGCTTGTCAGGAACGATACAACTTGACAAGCCTCCCAGTTCTTCAGTCACCCGACATAATCATGCATACTTCATTTGGTATTCTCTTGACCTCCCAGATCTAAACACAATGAAGCCAAAATCTTAAATCTGATGATTGGTTAAGACATTCTGCGTCGCGTACTTACCCCGTACGCCTTGGTATTCAGAGAACACCAAACACGTTTAGATTCCTAACATGCTGACAATGATAACGAATTAAACTGATTACAGTAACTGATCTCTCAAGTTGTCGAAATGTATTCCATCAAACAATGTTGTTTGGAATGTTCATCGTGTAATTTCAGTAGAAATCTCTACTGAAACGCTATGAGTATCAGGAAAGAGCAAAACAGAAAGAGAAAAGGAGAAGAAGAAGAAAAAAATGTTATCACAATGTCCTTTACAACAAGAAAGCATAGTCTGGAACATTTTATATCTAGCTTTATGTCATAATGAGAATGTGCACCCTTCATTTTTGTATTCTTCTTCCATTACACCATGCGAAACAATTTTTTTTTGAAAAGGCGTCTTCCTGTAATGAAATCAAATTAATCCTTAACTGTCATTTTACGTTTGCAAAGAAAAAAACTTATTAATTAAGAAAGTTTCAAAAGAGTTAAAAAAGTAGTACACGAGCCATTGCTGACAAACTCTATTAATGTGATGTCCAAATTCAGACGTACCATTATCGGAGGTTTTTTCAGTTGCTTTCATCTTCATACAGTATGTGTAAGTGGGACAAGTCGTCACCTAGTGAATGACTCTTAAGAGCCTGGGTGTAGTAAGCAACCTGAACAGTTGATATATGATGACTGGTACACGTATTGGTGATACCCATGAAAAGTACTCTGGCATAGTAATGAAGCACCCTTTATTTTATCTTTTCAGCATTTCTTGGATAATCGACATGTTATTAAACTAGTTAACGTAGTTGTCTCAAGTGAGGCGATTCGGTGCTCCTTGATTGGTGAAGCAGGCGTATTTTTAATAAGGGAAAATGGTAGCTATGTTGCAAGACGTGATAGCAGGGATCACCGATGGCGAGACGGAACTGACCTTTACTGCATGTACTGCTGATCAACATTTCTATCAGCTACGCTTAAGATAAATACTTGCACGTTTTGGCCCTCCCGTACCATTTACGACAGTTATTTGAGTCAATCAAGCCGTGTGAATCCCCTAACGATTATTTTTTCAAATCGTTTGAGCGTCCTTTGGATTTCAATTTTACTATAACAAAAGCTACAACCAGCCGCAGTGACTTAGAAGACTAATTGAATTTATTTGCTCCAATATCCACGGTGGATCTCATGTCGGATTTTTGTTATAGGGCGTGGCTTTACCGCCATAATACTTATAATGTACAGCGCGACCGCAACGGATTCCAGGTTTTCTGTTGCCGAAAAGCCGACCTGGATTTGTCTACATAGCTCTGGCTAATGTCGATATTCCATTTTATCAAAAAGATATCGGGTGTAAGATATATGTAGGTTTTGAATAATATTACGTAACTACAGTTTCCCGAACAGACAATATGGTTACACTTATCAAAATAATGGAAAAACATTGCCGGTCAATCCCTCTTGCAGACAATCACTAAAATAACTTATTACTCGGTTAAATGACTTCCTGATTTCATCGATGATTGGAACTTAACTGTAAACACAATGGCTAGCTTCTTTCAAAAAGCCATCATGAATACGTTTGTACTTTCATTATACATATCTTGTAATTATATTACTTCTTAAAGTTCTTCGGAATTAAGCCGTCACAGACCTTCAAAAGACACCACTATTCACTATTCATGAGAACAATAAAAGGTCGTTTAGTTTCTAACCTTCAAAGCGATGACCTTTCTTTCTTATATAAAGGCGTCTAGATGGCTGATTGCGAAGTGTTTTATACAACGAAACTTTAGATTTCAGAATATTTCAATTCGGGTGTACAAAGCTACCTGTTTGATGGAATTGGCGGAATTTCGAAATTGATATGTTCCGTTTGAAGTACAAGAAAACCAAAATTTCTCTTGGTATTAATTAAGAAAACAGTAGCCAGCTGCCATTTTTATGCACTTTTCTAACGTCTGGCTAATTGAAATGGGGATTCTAGAAGAAATTTTAAATCGGGTGAGCGAACTTTGCTCCCGATAAACAGACTCCCGATATGCAGACGACTTGTAAGCACGCCCCGTTAAAAGGACCAGTCAACAGACTGATGAATCCAGTTACGTTAGGTACTTTTTCATGTCATTTTCCACCTGCTTACATTTGCTTTTTTACATTGCACTAATCACTCAAAATTCCTTGTCCACTTCTAGTGAGAAATTCCCATAAAACCGCACTAAAGTGCTTTTCTGGTCCTTAAGAGCTTCAGTTATGATACGCCTTTTAAAAGCACTATATTTTGTGGTAAAGGTATTTCCTTACTTCGAGGCCAAAATTTTATCTCGTTAAGACAACTGTTGGGACTATTGTAAAAACGTCAACAGGCTTAGCATCTGAAAAGAGACCGCGATTTTTATCTCGAAATTATTAAGAAACTTTCAATGTTAACCTTGCTACCTTGTTACCGATCCTAGATCAGTTTCAATTGCGGTTGATATTTTTAGGCCCACATAGACGCCGTACCGATCGATAACCAGGAAAGATTAAAAATGTGCCAAGATCATCTTCCTTTTCTTCCTTTTGCTCCGCGGCTTCTTTCGTCCCTCTAAGTGTTGCTCGAACAAGTCCTCGATTGTGAAATACATTACAGGAACAAAGTGTAATTACAAGATTCGGTAATCCATTCGTAATTCATCTGCCATTATCTGATTTATCAACTCTGATGAAAACCGTTGAACAATCTGATCCAAGTCTTGCTATTCACGTTTTTAAGTGACGAGAGCACGTGTTGTAAACAACTTTAATAGGAAACTAAATGAGGAATCTTTTTACAGTATCATTTCAAAGATTTCACTTACGCCTCTAAAATTATCCTGAAGAAATCCTTCCCTGAATGGAGTAGAAACTAATATTGTTTCCTTTTTCTACCTACCCTTCAATTCAAACCTTAGTAGGCTATATATAATTCAAGTTCGAGTTCCCAAATGATTCACCGTAATTATCGACAATTCGTGACAATTCCTTCTTACAAACTTACCCGATTTTCCTACACCATCCAAGCCAAGTACCACTGCATGTACATTTACAATGCTGCTTTGATGTGTAGAGCAAGATCGTTTGCGTCTCATCATTTCTTTACGGCAGGGAAGCGCGGCACTGAAACGCGATGAAAATACGTTAAACAAGCATAGCAAAAAAAGTAAATTAGGAACTAATTGCATTTTGATTGTAGGTCGTTAAATGTTTTGTAGTGTAGAAATGTTTGATTGACCTTTTCGCCTTTCCTAATGGTTCTCCTTTCTCAGACGGTCAATTCGAAGTTTAGTGTTATTACAACAATTTGGTTTGTGCAAACAAGTCAGTATTATATTTATCGTACAAGCTCGCAAAACAGGTTAAGTATTTATATGATTGCCATGTAAAAAGACGAAAAACACGATTTGTTGGTGATTGACAGTTAAAACAGATCACGTGTCACGTTTTGTCATCAGCAGTCTCAACTCTTTCTTTGACTGCTTGCTCCACGTGGTCGTGAAGAAATGTTATGCTCCGCATTTTTTGGTGAGGTGAGGAAAGCAGCGTTTGGCCTGTGTACAAACCGTTTTCGTTGCCTCAAGCGCATTCTAAATATTTTGGGGTTATTACAGCACGTCTGGCTGACGGTGCTCAGTCATGCAACCGAGCACGTGAGCCAATCCGAGCACACCACCCTAACTAACCCAGGATCACGTGTCAACCCACACAAGCGCGCTAACAACGGCTCAAGCGAATTCGCGCCCAGTAGCATGTGCACGTGTACACGAGCCGTAACACGCATTCAAAGTATTTTTAGTGTTTTATTAGCAACGCATTGTGGAATGTTTTATGGCCGTCTTTTGTCGGTTTCTTACCATCCTCAGAAGTGTGTGAACGTTTCTTTTCACACTACAAGAGACCACTCGAATCCCGCTCATGGTATTATCTTCGCAAAAAGTCGAACCAGCATTGTAAAACTAGTCGGACTAATGTCTCCACTGAAAATTAAACACTTATTTCAATCAACTATTTATACCCTTTCTAAATACAGAAACATTAAGTGCTTTTTCTGCAGCGATCGTATCAGTAACGCCTTCAGACAAACCGCAAATTGGCACTCACTATCAATTCAAGATTAATTGCACTTTGCACACGCTAAGTTAAGAAAAGACTTCAAGCGCTAGGAATTCTCGTCATAGCTGTAAATGGCGACTTAAAACCGACAGCATTTATCTGTTTTAGTAAAAATAACGGGAAAGTAGGATATGAGGTAAAACAGTTGTAAAGAGTAGCACCAGGTCTCACCAGTTTTAAATCCGTTTGCAGCGGTCTCTTCTCAGGAACACTTGTAAATAGTGTAAACACACGGCATTCATGGAAAGCACGCATTTTTGTTTCACTTTATTCACTTAAATTGATATTATTAGGTTCGAATTATTAGTTTCCTTTTTAATTCATTGTAGTTATAATGGTATTGAGGATGTAATTAGCGTTTTGTAATTAAGACCTGATGTTTTTAACCGTGTATAAATAAAGTGATCTATTCCATTATAATTTAATCACTGGTGAGATAATTATAGGGGCACTATTTTGCAAAGTCACCAGATTAAAAGAGGACGATCTCGGATTTACACTTCCTCATGCTTTCAGAAAAATGTTGTTTCAAAGCGCTCCAAAGTGTGAAATGATACTTGCCTTGGTCAAGTTTACATTACCTTGAGGTATAAACTGACCCTTTGCAAGATAGAATCAGCGTATACATTTTTCGACCTTTTGTTATTCTCATTTAATGGACGAAGAATTGTAATTCAGATTTCAAGTTTTGATCAGACTCTTTTCTTATAATATTAGAGCTGAACGTTATAGCTTTTCTTTTAGCAAAATACTAGAACCTATCTCTCTAGTACAAGAGAAGCGAAATGGTTGCAGAATCTCAATTAGGCAGGTTTGAAACAGATATTTCATAACATACCATGTTAACCTACCTTTGTGGAAACAGTGATCTGGATGAACCAAAAGAAAACACTCTGCTACTTTTAAAACTTCTTCCTAACAAACTGTATCACTTCTGTCTCTCCTTTTTAAATTGGTAGTTTCGTTCACTGTGCTATTTAAAGTACCTATGGAGTGTTTTCACATGACGTCACAGCAACCTTATTGGTGACCCAAAACAATGAAACGGCGGCCTTATTGGTGCCCCAAACCAATCTCGTGTCCTTATGCAAAAACTTTGTTTTCTTCCAATAAATCTGAATGGCTACTAGTCACGTGCGTGGAAACGCTCTGTTACATAACTATTACGTAATAATAATTAAAACGTTCTTCAATAGGACGTTGTCAATTTGAATTTAGAATGCTGGCTCCAAGAGGAATCTATCATCTAATGGAAATGTAATAAACTGATAAGGATGCTTAAACCCTCTGCTGAGCTTTGCTCGCTGTCCTTTGTCATGTGACACTGAGATATGTAAAAGCGACATAACCTGATTAACTCCTGCTTTTAAAGTTTTTTTAGCAAGTCTTTTTCATGGTTTGATGAAAATTGCTTACATTACTGTCTATGTCATTAATGTCTACACTAGTTTAATCAATCCCAGAATGTGTGGGCTATTTATCTGGAGAGGGAAATTACAGTAGAAAATGTATAACTTTTATTTGAATGATTTGTAATGAGATCAGAGTACCGGAAGGCGTTGCCGGTGATTTGCAAACCCGTGTACACCACGCAAAACTAATTAAAAAGGGTGGTATTTGACTAATTCAAAGAAGTATTTTCTTTTCATCTTCGCTTTTGATCAAACAATTGCTTTTCTTGTAGCATGGGAAAATGACCAAACTTTGCTCAAATCAATGCAAGTCAGTTATCCTTAACAGTGTTATGTCAACTTGAAGTTTAGAGTTTGTATAAGAAGTAAAAATGATTAATCATGCAGACATGATTTTTACCAGACAAGGAAGGAGTTCAAAGTTATCACCTTTTGGGAATGAAAATAGGCTATTTAGTCTTATCTCGGAACCTTTTATTAGAAAGTTGACCTCCGTATTATATCATAACTGAACCTCGTTATCTACAACTCGGTAATCTCCAGCCCTCTACTGTCTCAAACTCAAATTAATTTCCATGGATGTACTTGTCAGTCACTTACTATCAGCTATCTCGAACCCTCTCCATGTAGATCTTGAACTTTTTTCGTCTCCCTTAATAGTTCGAGATATAGCATCTCTAAAGAGCACCTGATTCTTTCAATAAAGGTAAACGCATGCAAAAAGACATCCGGTAGAGGGACGGATGGCTTGTAGACGCTCTATTTCCCGGCTCGTGGGTAGTTGGTTGTCATATTCGTCAAAAGTGAGAAAACAGTTGCAACAGCAAGGTGAAAAAGACTTGGTGGCTTTGAATTTAAAAGGACTACTGTTTTCTGGACCTGGCATAGTCAAACCACTCTATCAAGCCGTGACTGCTAACTTGACAAGGGAAATCGGGGTTTTGGGTTAATGGAATTAACGCATTCACCGTAAATGCGTTAATCCTTGCGTTAATCAGGCTGATTATCCGTGCAAAATTAAGCCTGCGATTCGAAGAACTGCTGAAAGAGCTTGCAAGCAGGCTAGGCAGGGTTGCTCTTAACACTACCACTAGAAAAACGTGGCATGTTAAATAGCTATTGTCTCTAAAACATTCCTTGCAGGTCTGAAACGAGCCGCTAGAGCCATGCATAAAATGACAGAGGTGTGTGCCGAACGAACCAAAAAAAGACTGCTAATTTCCAGTTACACAACGCTCCAATTCTAAAAATACTAAAAGACGTTGTGACCTTTAGTTTAATAATGAAGGCTATTATGAGCTAAATTCCTTTACAACGTGAGCATGTGCGTCAAAAATAAACTATGACTGACAACATACGTGTAAGTGATGTGTTAGTTACGTTTAGGCGGATTTGGAAATAGAAACAAACAAGGATAAGATACGAGACACCCAACGTTTTCTCTAAAATGCTTTTTTTACGATTACATTTCCTTCAAAAGGAACCTCGTTTAACACCACGGTACTATCAACATTAACACTGCATTACAAGGTAGTAATTGTTCGTTGTTATGGCTGGCGTTTGCAACCGATACAACGCGCGCTCTGATCTCTGATTGGGTGCTTTTAAACTAGACAGGAAGAGATAATTTGAAAACATTGAGTTTCAGTCTTATCAAAACCGCAACAGCTGCAAAATATTAGTGACTATGAACACTCTGAGAGTGAATTTTACTGATAACTGACCCATACGAGGTAGAATTTCACAAAGAAAGCGAGAAACGAAACGTTTGTAGCAAGCATGGGTTTAACGACCCAAAAGAGACAAGGTGACGTTCCTTTCCTAAACAAAATCCGCGTTATAAGGAAACAAACCTGCAAAAAAAAAGATAATTTATGCATAAGCAAGTCATTTACTCTCACAGGTGTTGCGGAGCAACTCTTTTCTTTTACAATTTTTTTTCTCTCCCTCTTAATGAGAATTACACATAGAAGCTGGTAGGCAACGTGTGTCCCGCGCACTAACAGTAAAACCGCAACTCGGAACCTTCATACAGTATGGGTAATCCAGTGCTGACGAGTGAAATTAGGAAATAATTACAATTGCGTTTTGTCCAAATTCTTATAATTCCCCGAGCCTTTAGGCAAGGGAAATTATTTGAATTTTGACAACACGCAAGCGAAATTATTTCCTTACTTCGCGAGTATACCATTTGATTATCTTTTAATATCATAAGTGACAAATTTAGCTTACAATCCTGGGTTTTTGACTTGTTTATTGGGTCGAGAAATTTCGCGCCAAACGTTGCCAGGGCAATTTTGTAATTTCAAATGTGAAATTATAAATTAACGCTGAAATTTTGTGCCACATGCAAGGAGTAATTTTCACCCGTGATATTATGCCCTAGACACTCCTCAAGTTATCAAAATTACGTCTTTAAGAAAAGTCACGCGCGAAGGGATCGGCGTAGTAGGGTCTACTTTATGCATTTACTGATGACTAAACTTTTAGAAGGGTGTTCTTACAAACACGAGTTGGACTGTGAACGTCTGGTCAAATGCATCTTGTTTTGGGTGTGGCACTCAGTGCTGTTACGATTTCGAGTTTATTATATGACTGAGAATATTAGTTTATTGTGATTGACCGAGAGCAAGCCAACTTATAGTTAATTTTAATTTGCTCTGCGGTGTATGTAAATTAACGCGCGCTTTCATGATTTTCTCGGGCAAATTTGCCGTCTACTCATGGAAAGCATACTCCAGTCACCCTTCAATTAAAGAGCCCGCGGTCTCCCCCCGACCTCTCTCGGTGGGAAAGTTGACCGCACTTGAGTGAGCGACGGAAATCGCGCCTATACGAATCGTCAGATATTTGAAAATTCTCTAAAACGTGCACTCGCCTACAACGCTCGTGCAATTTTGAGAGAATTTTCAAATATCACGAGTAGTGTAAATCCTTATAATTGCACGTGCATACAATACTTACCTATACCTATTTTTATTGTGCTTTAATTTTGACTTACATACGTTCTTTGAGCTCAGAGTGACTACTATTCTGTTAGATAAAAAGGTCGGAGAAGGCATCGCGCACTTCCTCATGTGAACCTTGAAACTTGAGCTCTGCCGTTACGGTGCTTTGATCTACCCAATGGCGTTTGCTTGTTCCAGAAAAGTCATCTTTCTTTTTCTTTCTTTTACAGTAATAGCCCACGTATAAGAACCTGAATTTTTCAATTCAGCCTAAATAGGTTCTTATATAAATGGTACTTAAAGCAAATTTAGGCTACCAAGGTTCTTAAAATAGGTTCTTATATTTTCATATGAATTTCATCTGAATATACTATATATATTATAAATATCATCTCATAATACAGTACATTGTATAAATCATTTATTTGTACCATAGAGCAATACCTAT
Source organism: Orbicella faveolata (assembly GCF_042242905.1). NCBI lineage: Eukaryota > Metazoa > Cnidaria > Anthozoa > Scleractinia > Merulinidae > Orbicella > Orbicella faveolata. The sequence goes on along the minus strand of NW_028301536.1, from coordinate 3,380,540 downwards.
AGGCAGTTCAGTGCAGGTACAGTATATGTCCTTAACAAAACATAACAAAGAAACTCATGTTGATACCAAATTCATAATTTGATATTTTACATTAAATATTTTGTGATTCTCACAGAGTTGGAGATGGCCAGAAAGCTTTCCTTGATACTGTAGTAGAGTACAGTACTTGCAAATACTTCGGGAATTATTTGAATGGCAAACACAATCGACATACAACATGATACTTAAGCTTGAAATAAAAGTTATGTCAAGTTACTTTTAAATAGATGATGATCTTAATTCAGCAGTTTCTACCTATACACTTTTACAGTAACTCCACTGATAAGAACCTAACTTAAAATTTTAGCCTTAATAGATTCTTATGTGGAGGGGGCTTAAAATTAAAATTTTCGCCTAACAGGTTCTTAAAACCCAGGTTCTTATACGTGGGCTATTACTGTACTACATCAAGCAGACAGATGCCGAGAACAAGAACAAAAGATTAGACTAGGGAAACCTATCTCCTTGCATACGGCTGGCGAGCCCGAAATTTGAATTGACCGATCAGAATTCACAAGGCGGGAAAAACTGTACTGTTCTGACGTCAATGTATATTAACAGGAGAGGCATTGAAGATGGGCAACTTTTCTCAATGGAGACGGCATTAAATATTCCCGAAAAGGGACTTATAATTCCAAAAAACTTATCAGATTGTAAAAAGTGAAAAAATATGGAACATTTCAGTTGTGTCTCCAAGCTACTAATTTGGCACCATAAACAGATCGCTGACATCGGGTAACTCGCTCGTAGTTCGTCGAGTGTCGCCAGGTAACATAATATATAGTGATGTTATTCGGAGCAAAAAATGTTGTTCCTCGTCAAATTAAAACCAGATTTCTCAAGTTAAGTATTTAAAGAGACCAAAGCATTGCCTTTATTTTTGTTAGCTGCGAAAAAAAAGACTATATCATCGTGTCGTTTCGGTAAGACAGCTCGGTTTTGACTGCCGCTCGTAGTGCGGTCGCAGTCGCCGTATGCAAGGCTGAATGTGTGTTCAATTCTTATGAGGAAGTTTTAAGTAAATGGACGACGAATGCCTCTTAAATTAGAAGAGTTATTGTTTCGAGTTCGGAAGTGAAGAGAATCTTCTAAGATTAGCTATGTGCGAAGAACCATTGTCCTTAAAACTCAACACTTCCAGATCTGTTTCTTGGTCCTGGGACGGCTGTTTGGCCCTTGTTCTTGTTCTTGCCCTTGAATCTTCTCATCAACGGAGACTTTGGCATTTTCTGCGGACTCCCGAGAGACACTCTAAGGTACGCTTGCTTTACAATCTTTCTGTGCTCGGAAAACCCCTCTGAATTGGAAAGCTGATGAAAGGAACATCCCGTGTTCACGGCAAATAGTTTTCCCTCGAATTCTGTTACTTCTGTGTGGCGTTTCTGGTCAGCTTTTGATGCGATCAGAAATATTGCTGAAGAGGGAATGTTTTTTGTTTCGTGTAGATATTTGACAATGAGTGTTGCTTCTTGGAACGACGAACGATCCGTTATAGAGTAGAGTACAAACATGATATCCAGAGAAGCACAGGTATCGATCTTTTCCAAACAATTCTGAAAGAATAAAAAATAAATTTGAGAGATCTTTGCTTGAGTTTTTGTATTTGACATTTTTCAACCCTGTGCAAAAACGGCGGGAAAAGGATTTCTTGACTGAGCTGTTCAAAACGTTTACAAACTCGTCTTGACGGTAGGAAACCTTGTTCGCAATGGGGGTGGCAATGGTAAATGCGAGACTTTGCGAGGCGGCGAGACAAGCGTTTTTCTTTGCTAGCCCGAGACATTTTGACTTTTTAGATTGCGAGACCGAGACTTCAAAGCGCTTTGAGTGCGAGCGCGAGACGTTCAGACTCTTAAAATTCAAGCCCCAGATAGATTTAGTTGAGAGCTAGAATGAGCTTGTACAGCCTTAAGCCAGCTTCTTGGAACTGACTGGAACTGGAAATTCGATTATAACACAGTACGTTATGATATCCTAGAGAAAAAATAACTGTTTTTCTGGCGCCAAAACGGACGTTGCGGTAGGTTTTGTACCGTTTTGTGGAAGTAAGACAATTTAGGAGAAGTTAGGATTAACTTTTTCTAGGAAAATTTGTAAGTTGCTTCATTGAAATTCAAGATCAAGTGAAGCCGGAAGACGTCATTTATAAAGACAGATAAAGGAACGAATTGGGACTTCTGAGACAGCTTTGTAGAAAAATCGAGACTGCGAGACGCACATAACCGCTGAAAAACGAGCCTGCGAGAACCGTGATATTCGACTAAAATTTTACGAGACCCAGAGTTTTTGAAGGACCATTCGCCACCCCTCGCAATAGAAGTCAATTGTAGTTCATGTATGACCATATATTTATATCACGCCGCGGCTTGTCTGCCCTACAAAAATACTATTTTATATAATAACTGAGCTACTACGCGCGCTCTCATTGGTCGATAGCTGTGTTTAGATGAGAGTATGTAAACACAAGTGTGACGCTTTAGCCGGATTCGCGCGTACTTTTGAGAAATATCTTATAAAAGCAATAGATGTCTTTCCCTCGTGTTTACATATCCCCATCTAAACACTCGGGAAATTCCACTCGGGAAATTCGAAATTCCATACATTTATGCAAACCCGAGACTGCGTCTGCATAACTACCTGAGCCGTATTTAAACACGGAAAAAAGTAGGCTATTGCTTAATGAAGTCGCCTTGTTATATCGATGCATCAGCATTGCTGTAAACCGTTTTATAGCACATTCAATGCTCTGAGATAACAAAGCAACTTTATAATAACATATGTAATAGCATTACAGTGTAATAACCTGTAATAACATTATAAATCGGTGCCAAGTCAAATCAATCAAATTAATGGACTAGAGGACATTGTATCAGTGATGTGCTACCAAATTTACGAAACTAGCATCACGATAATGACCAGGAACTTAGTAATAACTAAGGGGAAGAAGGAACTGAAAGGTGCAAGTGCCGGCTCGAACGTACCTTACCAGCTGTATCAAAGACATGGAAGAGAATATCTTGTCCATCTATATCCACATGGTGCTTGTACCAACTCTCTGCCAAGTTATACAAATTGAGCATTTGTGTTATTTGCGTTTATACAGATCGATTCAGTTAAGCAATAGTGGACTTTTTTCCGTGTTTACACGTAGCCTCATATAACCAAGAAGGGGGTTGGGCGAATTCCATACATTTGTGCAAACATGCCGTTACAGGTTTGCTGATAACTTTTGAGAATTCTCCCAACCTTCCAAGTGTTAAGAAAAGGCTATGTAAACACGGAAGAAGTCCACTATTACTTTTATAAAGAAATATTTCTCAAAAATACACGCAAATCTAACGAATATATAACGAATATTTTTAACAGGATGACGCATCAGTGTATTAAACACTGTTATCAGAGGGGTACTGTAAACCAAACTGTGGTGAAAATAAAGTAAAAAGGTAACAAAGGTACAAATAGGTAAAAGACGTGTAGAAAATTGGTAAAAATGTTCACTTAAGCATTTGCAATTGTTAAATAGAAATCTTGAAGTTATGGATATAAATTCGATTGGTAGTTCATTAAAAAGCTTGGCTCCGTGATAGTGAAAGCTCTTCTTCCCAAATTCAAGGCGAACTTTAGGTAGTTTCACTGATAACCCATTGTTCCTTGTGTTCTGAGAGTAAAGTGAACTTTCAAAGTAGGTCTTAAATGGGTGCAATTATTATTTTGAAGACGGTCGAAGACAAACGGACTGCTTTTGCGCTGATTAAGTTCCCTGCTGATGGTAGTTTTAGATTGCTGTTACCAATAATTTTCAAATTTCGTTGTTCAAAGTTCTTTATCAGACTTTTTCAGGTGTCTGACAAACCAAGAAGAAGTGATCCGCAGTATGTAAAAGGGTCTAAAAATAGGCAAGATCGTTGTTTTATAGATTGTGTCAGTACAGTTTTGGTCGATCGAGGAACGGATTGACCTTAAGAGGCTAGCTCAGCCTGATGCTTCAACGTCACAGCCGTGTTTACATGCTCTCATCTAAACACACCCATCGACCAATAAGACAGCACGTAGTAGCTTAGTTATTCTATAACACCCAATATGTGCATAATATCTAAAGATGATGCATCTCGAAGAATTCCCCTTTCCTGTTTTATTACTTTCACCATAACTATACTTTTTTTGCTGTTATTTCAACTATTTTGGTGTTACTTATTTTACTTTATATGCTGGCAGATGTATATTCTGGATGTTAAGAGAGCACAATAAGCTACTTTATGTAAGTCTTTATGTAGAGAGATCCAGTCAAATTAAATGTGGTCATCTTTAACTTTGCTCCAGAGTGTTTAACGTGCTTGTAACGGCGCGATATCGACCTTAGCTGTCCGATGTACTAACAATCGAATGAAGTCGGCTAGTACTTTTATGTGGTCCTATTTACTATGATGTACAGATGGGTTTAGCCGTAAAGTCTGTGGACGAAACCCTAGTGTGTTACCATACCCGGTAAACTGCCGCTTAAAGCCCCCTCCCCCGGCTATACAAGCCCATCTACTTTTTATTCCGCTAATAAGCGGATGTAACACACTACTTTTATGAGCATCCAAAACCGCTTAATAACGAAGTTGCTTAAGTATTCAAATAAAAGCTAATGGGCGATGCTTTCATGTGTTTTTTTTTTTTTTCTATGCTTTACAAGGTGGGTGTAACTTTGAAGTCTGTGAATGAAACTCTAGTGTGTGACCATTCAGTTGAAAGCTATTGAACAGTACTTTCGCGTGGTACTGTTTATAATGCTGTAAAAGGTGCCGGTTCTAACGTTAAACTGAATCAGTGTGGATGAATCCCTAGTGTGTGACCATTCAACAGGCCACGTTCGATACATCAATATTCTAACATGGCTCCGAGGCTTTCAGGACAAACTTCTGCGTGAGTTTGGTGGTGTTTTCTTTGTATCCAAGTCTCTTTTGGGAACTGAGAGACAAAAGAAACTTAACAAAGTTGCAATTTTTACCCGAAAGCCTCAGATCGATGTTAGATTATTGATATTATATCGAACATGACCTATTGAAAGCTATTGAGCAGTACTTTCTGTGTGTGCAAGTCTGTATGTCAATAGCTGTTGAACAGCATTTACATATGCATAGAACTTGATTGTGACATGCTAACGGTGTATAGTAATTCTCACTTTGGGTGAATGACGGATTCGGCTAGCGTGTTTACATCCCTGTTGCCACCCCATTCAGACCACGTGATGATTCATTTGAGAGGTAACAATTATTATTCAGTTTGTACATACTCCCATCGGGAGAAAATGATCTGCTCCTATGCAATCCGTTGCGTGTGGCAAATTGCACATTTGTTCCAATTGAATCATCACGTGGTCTGAATTAGATGGTAAGGAGGATGTTAACACGTTAACCGAATCGGTCTCGAAAAAAGCTAGTGAGCAGAACTTTTTGCTTAGAGCTGCTATCGTTACTATCTCCGAACTTGGATCATCTTGACCTAACACGTTCTTTGGTCACGTCACATTTGCCTTGCAGTTTCACGAACTGATGGTGGTCGACAGAAGGTGTCTTTAATTTGTTGCCGAGAAGTAATGATTACAAATCTTCAACTTACCTAAAGTTCCATCATAATCACCAATGAAGCGACGTGTCAACAGACGTACTGTAAAAGCTGTTAATCAGAAAAAACGAAACAGTGAGTATAGTTACTCAAAATTCTGTAAATACACCTTCCTAGTAAAAGAAAGTTTATATCGCTAAATATCGCTTTCTTTTTATATAGAATTTAGTTTTACAGTGTTGGAAATATCCGAGCACATTATTCGGAGCAAAAGGGTCAAAGGAAGTTGCCAAAAGGACGGAACAATGAGTAGTCTGACAAGATTACCGCCTTTAACTGGAAGAAAATATGGGATAGTTTGACGGCGCGAAACGCCTTCTTTTGGAGTGAAGGTGAAACTGCCATATCCAGTTGTGCTATGTTCACTGATCCCTAGCACGTAATTGTCTTAGCACTTTTCAGACATCGAAAAATGCGAAAACAATTACTCCAGCCAATGTTTCACTTCTTTATTGTTATGTCTCGTTACATTCTGGTTGCAGGTTTGCCAGTAAAAGCCGGAAGGATATATAAAGCAATCAGATTGTTACCGATAAGATTATCGAGTCTGCCTGAAAAGAAAATACGATAAATTTTAATAGAACGGACAAAACGTGCGGAGTTTTGACTTCAGATTTGATTGGCAACCCGCTGTGAAATGTTTGTTGTCTGCACGCAATTCAATCGTTACAGTAGTTCCACGCTAGTTTGCATGGTAACGACCTACAACAAACAGAATAAATGAGAGCAGTTATCTCCCACTTTCAACAAATTTCAGTTCTAAAAAGAATTATGTAACTAGTCTGCCTTAATATCATTCCTGTTCCTTGCTGGTACACCTTATTGTAACACCCCCAAACACTTCTCTCGTTTGCCTAGCCTCGATCCTCCAACGTGCAAGAAGTGCGTGTAATTACCTGACGTTTCGTGCGTGGGGTCGGGTTTAATTTAGTTTTAGTTACGTGTTAATATAACAAAATTAATTCAAAGATCGTGAACTTTGGCTTTCCAGCTCATATTGAGTGATCATACCATTCCTCACCTGTCTTTCCGACGCCATCTTTTCCCAACACGGCGGCACGAATGATTCTATTTTCCTCCTCGATGTTGTTATTTGACCCAATGCTAAGATTCCGAGGCCTGCTTCGTTGGAATAAGTGGCCGTGATTGTCTTGTGGAAATGACTGTCAAAATAGCAATTCAGACATGACTAACACCTATGAATGCCAACATAAACGTTGCGCTGCTCCTGTTTGATTTTATTTACCAAACCACAATTTTCCTCAGCACTTCTGATAACTGTAAAGTACACTTAAAATATTTTAACATATTGTCCGCAGATTTCCTCTTTGAACAAGTAGATGATATCGTAAAAGATAAACCGCAGAAAGCTTTAGTGGAACAGTATGAGTTACTTTGCACTTCCGTTGGCAGTGATTTCTTAAGTCTTCTGCAACATTCTGATGTCTGTGACTTAAGGGTAAAAAACTGAAATTTAAATCCTTCAAGTCTAGTCGGATATATTGAACTCAAAATATAAGCCATCGAGTTCATTCAAACAAAACATTTACACAATATACAAAGTACACCTACCATTCGTCTGCCAGTGGCTTCGCCTCTACTCTGCATTGTTCCACGTGATAGTTGTAGAATTTAATTCAAGGCGCCCCGTAAACAGAGAAAATTGTCGCAGCAAACGTCTGCGGTTTGTATAACTGGATTAAGAAGTTGCTCGCCTAGAGAAGAGAATTGTAAATAAACAGCAAGCCAGATTCAGTTCATTCCATTCAAACGTAATCCTTGCAATAGGTCGTCCTTCCCAGTTTCGTGCAGCAAATGTTTACAGAGTCTGCTTTATAAACCGCCTCTAAACTTACTTCCTTGCAAGTAGTTTAGGTTGGACAGAAGTCAAGTTCAACAATAGTGGAAGATCTGACTTGGAACCGAAGGCGTTTGAGTTCCGCTTTAAGCCTCATTGTGTGTTGAATACCGGCTCGTTTTCATCGATTGTCATTGATACCGAGGGCGTAAGGTCATGCCGCAGTTTTCCTTTTAGTGATCGATTTAATGGGAAAAAATATCCAAAGTTGTTATAGTAAAGATCAGCCCTCCTGGAGCTATTTAGAATGCAAACAGCGCAAGACTCAGAGTCCTTAACCTTCTGGGCGGGGTTCGGACAAATGGAGACGGTAGAGAATGTTGTCGTCTTCCGCACGGCACCTTCTTGCATTTTGTCGTATTCTTTCTTGGATCTGCTAGTCGTCTTAAAACTTGTATCTATCCTGTATCTTTTTTAATGCCACCTCATTTCCAAGTTTTCAATCACTAGTCTTACCCTGAAACTCTCTCACAAGTTGTGATAAAGTTATGACATGACGGCTTATCTTGATCGCTAATCTGACTGATTAATTAGCGGATTATAATTAGTACGTAGGCGACTGGAACGAAGTAGGGTTAACAGAAGGAGATTGTTGAACGAATCAAACCAAACGTCTGTTTGAGACGTCGTCCAAAATCTTTCCACCGACAATCCTCTTACTTCCTTGTTTTGCTATAAAGCTCAGTTAGCTAAAGTCAAAACAGAATTGAATGACCTGTTTTCATTTTGGCGGTCGAAAAAAAAGCTACGAAAGAAAATTGTCTATGACAACAATTAAGAATAACAAAGCGACTGACCCTTTGCGATCTCTGTTAAGCACCCGCTCAAATCTCAGTACGTGTCAGCAACACAACCATAATCATTGAAAGTAAGAGAACTCTTTCCATTATGTATTGGCTCTCTTAATTGGTTAATATGAACGACGAGGCCATAGGAACAACCGGCGGTCGAGCCATCTTTGCTCCGTTTAAAGAACAATATCCGATCAATGAGCTTAACTGATGGTTGATAAGCGAATTCGGTAATGGAGTTTGGAAAACCTTGATATTGCAGATTGCAGCACAAAAGCAAGGTCATCAAGCCAACACAACACTTTCCTTTAGATAACTGTAATTAACGCCCACTTTTTTTTGTTTTGGTGTACCCTGAAATATCTAACAAGTGACCTGAATAGATTATTGTTTTCTGGCCCCTGGGCTAGGGGGATCGGGGAGGTGTAGCTCGGGCGTCGATCGTGCAATCCCTGATCATGCTCAAATTAATCAAAGCATCTGGTCTTTTTCTTGTCTTTTTCCCATCCTTAGTCAGATTATCTCAGTGGCATTCTTAAAGCGTAATTTTATTTCACGCGAATTACGTAAGTGCCAATGCGTTATTGGTGAAAAGGACCAACAAAGAGCAATGCTAACATAAAGTATGTTTTTGTGACTGGATCAGGCAGATATGTACATCCCACATCCCACTAGTTTCCTCAAGAAACTCTCAATAGATAGATCCGAATCCGCGATGCTATGTTCAAAGACAGAAAACCGTTTCGAAGCCCAGTCCAGCGGTTTTCAATCAACATGCTCAAATAAAAACATTATGGAAGTGAAATTCTGGTCACTCATGAGATATTCATGTTGTACCCAGTGAAGGAAATGATGAAGCGGAAAACAGCGGCACTGGACAATTCTGATACAGCCGTCATGATGATAAAAAGTGGTATTGACCTTGATTTTTTTCGTTCTTCGCCAAAAGGCAAATTAAGGTGGCCGAACACAGTTTTCGCGCGCGCTTTTGCTGATGCAATTGAGCGCGCGCACAAGGATTGCAAAGAGCGATCATTTCATTTATTCAACATCCGCACTATCTGTGCTATTTTTTCTCTATTATTGAACGCGGTGTATTGATGACTTTAGTCTTTTATCACAAAGATATGTTAGAAAAGGTAACGACGCAAAGAAACCAGCAATTCTCAGCTTTCTCTCTGTTACCGAAAGAACCCAGTTAAATGCAGCGCATGCGCAGTTGCTCAAAAAATTGAGACCGATTGCTTTTGCAGAAACTTGCGGATTTCTGACGATCCAGTCCTTAGAATTTCAAGAAATTTGGCCAAAAAATAGTTCAGAAACCACGTGAATGATCTATCGCAAAAAATCCGAATTTTGACATAGGGAATTTTTAATAATACAGAACATGCGGTGAAAACGATTTACGGCGAATTACGAAAATCGCCTATGTCAAAATTTATTAGAACAGTGTAGACAGAAGGGATTTAATGTCAATTCGTAGTGGGCAAAAGAGGAAAAAAATCTAACGACTGGATTTTTTTTAAATAAACAAAAACCATTTTTTAAGCCTTGTTTTTAACCAGCCCCGTTGCCGTGGCAACAGCACACACCTTAGCAAAATGCGAGAATAAACTTTTCTGTGGTTAACCTTGACTCTTGCAAAAAACGAGCGCCAAAGCATAAATAGCTTAAAAGTAATGGTGAATTAAGCATAGGCTCTTGAAAACTGTGTTTGGCCACCTTAAAGGCAGCATACGTGCAACTGAATTAACTTTGATGTCTTATTTCTGTTGCTTCGGTTGACTTTTGAGCAGACTGAGGACCTTTAAGTTGTCAAGGAGAAGGATTCTTTTCAGAGGAAAATCATTAGCGGCTCCCTGCATACTCAATGTCTTTAAAGTTAGCTTACCTCCATTTAGCGGTCATCTCTGTTATTAAGTTGCAAGTTATTAAGTTGCAAGTTCCCGACAAACGTATTTTATTGTTTGCCACTCTATTCGACTGTCACAGTCAGCCGATAAAGGTATGTTTGAGGAAATCTAAAACACTTGTCATTTGTTTGTACTGAAAATCTCGTTTAAAGTCTGGAATTTCCGAGGTTGGTTTGGCGCTACATGACCACAATCATATTATTCTGAGTGGGCTTTTCTGTGGACCAGTTACCTCGAAGTTTAATGAAACAACTAATGTGCTGAAAGGCCAACCTGTGTTTATAGCTGCTAATATCGTCGCTAGAAGCCTAGTTTTTTGGTCGGCATCAGCATGCAGATTCTGGCCAAGTCCGAGCTTTGGGTCGTCTGTTGATCACCTTTCTGGTAAACAACCGGTAGTCCATTAATCAAAGACTTTGAAATCGGACTAGACCTGACTCGACGTTCGTGTGAACGAAAGATCAAAATAAAAACAAGAGAAGTAAACGAATGAATAACAAAGGCAGACAATGGGGTCGAGATTGTAAAACGGACGTGCAACCGTGATTTCGTTGTGTTTTTTCATCGGTATGCATGAAGCAATAGATTATCGGCATTTTCGAAAAGCATTTTAAGTAGATCAAACTGATGTTTGGGAAGCATTCCAGGTTCACGACAAACATAAAAATATCAGCACGCACCTTCGGCTATTTAGTTGTCAGCAACCGAAGGAAAGCGGGAAAATGCTGCTCATGTGATCATTTGTGTCGTCCATGGGAAGAAGTGTTGTTTTGCGAAAGGATCAACATCCTACGATTTACGCATGGTCACGCTTTTCCAAGAAATAAAAAGACACTTTTTTTTTGTTTTTATCGAGTTTTAGTTTAAATTTACTGGCGCTCTATCACGAATGCCGCTCTCTGATTGGCTACGCTACTCACTATCTATTCTGTTGATAATGAGTAGCTTAGTAGTGCGTGGTTGTTAACAAAATGGCGACCCCTTCTTTGCGTTTTCTAAGTGTCTGAGAAGAGGATTTAGATAGAGTTTTGAACCACTAGTAAATTTATAGTAAAATAATTAGATTATCCGCTCTGGATTTCTATACGTGATAGTTGACTCGGCCCGGGTAGCGCCTTCGTCAACTAGGACGTGATAAAAATCTCGAGCTCATAATCTAATTGTTAAATAGAAACACTCGTGGAAGTTAGAGAATAAGAATTTTTCTGTCGGAACACGAAACCTAATGCGAGTGTTTCGAATTAAACGCGCGATTTCCCTTTTTTCTTCTCGCTCTTCCCTTTTTCCCTCTCAGACCTCGCTCTTGTTTTCGTTCTCCCGCCCACTTTTTCGATCGTTCCTACTGACCAAGGCAAAATGTACTGCTCAGTACCTTGCTTATCTCCGGTTTCTGTACCATGAAGCGACAAGGAGCATCCTCCCCCCCCCCCCCCCTGAATGGGATGCTGGTTATATTACCTCCCAGAATTGACGTCGCCGGTACCCATTTGTACACCTTGGTGGGGAGTGGCGTTGTGAGAGTAAAGCGTCATGCCCGAGAACAGAACAGAATGTCCCCGGCTGGTGCTCGATCCGGGACCGCTCGATCCGGAGGCGTGCGCACTAACGATGAGGACACCGCGCCTCTTCATCTCAAGGGAGGAAAGAGGTAATGGACACAGGGATGCTGAATTGTTTTGATTTATTTTGAACAGATCTCTCTGAGCTCTAATAAGTTAGAAACATCTAAGAATTAAATAGAATGCAAAGAAGGACGAGAACATAGCTTAACAATACCTTAGACTAGTACATTTAAGATTATATATATATATTGCCATAAATATTTGGCCCGCCTGGGTTATGTACAAATCGATATATGTTATGCTGCATTATCCCTTCCGCCAACAGGAGTGTTAAATCGAGATAATTCTTTACATAGCATCAGAATGACTAAAGAACCCGATAATAAAAATTAAACTGACCATTCAAGACACAAATTCAGTCGTTAAAGTTATATTATGACAAATGAATCAAGGTTTGTAGGTCGAATATGGATGTCCAATTTGTCGCTGAAAGAGTTAAACGCTCAATCCTCTTAAATTTAACGAGCGCGTTGGATGCTCGAGTGTTTATTGGTTAATTTACAGCTATTGGGATATTACTGGTACACATATTGTTGTGGTCATCTTATGTCCGTAAACGTCCTCTCTTTCTTAGGTTTAGCAACGCACCGAAGTTAATTCTCTGCACTTTTTGAGTCGCATGTGGCTTACATTGTTTAGAAAATCTTATCTTGTTCATACGACATCCATGCCTGTGGGTTTCAGTGCGCTGGTATACACCGCAAAAATGCTTCAATAATTTGAGAGGGCAGATGTTCTTTTTGATACCTCGTGCGTTGGCACCACTGACGTTGGACGTCGTGATTTGGCTTTCATTACACCTCATGTGTTATGAAGACCATCCAGGCCTATACCAGTACTGGAACTGTTTTAATTTTTGACACAAATGAGAACAAGCCATATGGCTGAAGTTTTTCATCTTGTTCAAGATATTCATCGTCATGTTAAAGAGTGGAAGTTCTTTCTCTGCTTTCAATAACTTGCGGCTGATTAGTGCCATGTGATTGCGATCTGTGTTGCTTTAGCCCCTTCTTAACTCGCGTCATCAATGGCGATCTAGAACCACTGCCGTTCTTGTTATTCAAAGTGAACCGTAGCGAGCCTCGCAGTACATCCTGTGTGCCATCAAAACCTTCGGAACTTGAAATGATATAAAACTCGCATCCTAGATCCATAGCAAGTAGTCTTCCTTCATACTCCGTCACATCTTGTTCATATTTAAGGTCTTTTTTTGTCGCTATTAAAAATATCGCTGATTGAGCAACATTTCGTGTCTCGAGCAGGTATCTGATGATGAGGGCTGCTTCCTTGAAGGACGATCGATCAGTGGTCGAGTACAGGACAAAGAAGACGTCTGCTGAAGAACACGCGTCGATTTTCTCGACAGAATTCTGCAACATTAAACAAGTCGGTTAGTGGTCTCCTATTTTTCGTTGGTGGTCATGGCAACCGGTGTCAAATCACCAAATGAAATTTTTAAAGGAGCATGATCATTAAAAAAATCATGCAAAATATGGCGCAAAACGGGGGTACATCATTTAGAAGTCAAAGGGTTGGTTATTTAAGCGAACTTTGTGTTAAAACTGGTTTAAGACTGGATCTAGGTTTAACGGGACTCTCAAAGCATTTTGACTTCATTCTAGGCGTAGACTAAACTGTATTGCTGGAGTTAGACCAGGTGAAACAATTATTGCGATTGTAGTAAAAGCAACGTAATGCATAGCAAATGCTTGTTCTAGGATAATTGTTCGACTGTAAGGGATCGAATGAAAATTTTCTATTTCTGGAAAAGGATTCCGTGATCTCAGCTCTGAGTCAATGTATATTGCAAATTACTATCACACTTACTTGCCCTGCAGTGTCCAGGATTTCTAACAGAATTTTCTGGCCATCCACTTCAACTCGGTGGCGATAAGTTTCCTCTAGAGATAGGTAGAAGAAGAAAGATAAGTAAATTAGTAAAAGCACAAACATTTTATTTCAGATTCTGTCAACTTAATTCAGAGTAAGACAAGTAGCTCGTTAAATTCGCCATGATTCTTCTTATTTGGTTCGCCAAAAGACTCGATGGCGGGAGTGTATGTAAAGCACGCCAGAGTGCCTGAATATTGTGCCTACAGCCTTATCGATTCTAGAGCGGACAGTAAGTGACTCTTGGAAAATTTTGTTTAGAAATTTGAAGCTCTTGCAGCATTCAATTTCTTCCTTACAGATTTCATACATTTCAGTTCTGTAGGCTTTTTTTTGAGAGGATTTTGTTAAAGTTCTTTACTCTTTATTACCTAATGTCCTGTCGTATTCCCCAATGAATCGCTTTGTGAGAAGCCTGACAGTAAAGGCTGTGAAGATAAAAGGGAGAAAAAGTCATTCCACTGGGAAAATAAGAAAATCAATTCGTGGTTAATTTTTAAAAATAATTTTTAAGTGCTTTGTAAGCTAAACTGAACTGCCCTTGGGCACTTCATGAACATCAGCATAATTCAAAAATAGCAAGAATAATGTGAACTTGTGTTCAGGAATGCTGGCAGGCAACATAAAAGCGTCGTTTTCCCCCCACAATTGAATTATCGTGTGCAGCGGTGCCAAAGCTGTATTTCCCTTGCACGTGCGTGTTACACAACACCCGCGAAAAAACAGGCCCTCGAGTTATCTTTTTGGGGCTTGGCTGGCGCAAACAAGTGAAGTGCAAAGTCTTCTTTACCCCCCCCCCACCCCCCCACCCCCCCGCCATCTCTCTATCCCCTATTTTAAAACAACAGTGCATTATCCCCGGGAAGACTCCCATGTAAAAAAAGACGGGGGGTGCTCGTGGCACCTTTTAGGAGTTAAGAGAGAAGGTTTGGCACCTCTTCGGGTGCTCGGCCTAAAAAGGTCCACAGCGGCAGCTTTCACAATACCTTTTAGGGTATTGACCCGAAATAGGTTTTGTCTGCTCAGCTAACGTGTCGTTTAAGAATTGGTACCTCAAGGGGTGAAAAAAATTTCAAGCCATGTTCACAAAACAGGGTCTTGGTATCGCTAAGGGTTTCTTTCTCTTGTCCTTTTTATATGCGAGTTCTCCCTCTCCCCCTCCCCCCCCCGGGAAATAACCCCAGTCTACCCGTGGAAAGTTACGAGACAGGCGCACTCTAATTCAATGCAAAGTACATACACTTCATTCTTGAACAACTATCTAATACAAAAGCAAACAAGCGCTACTGTGCACAAAACGAATCCTCTCCCACTACGCAAAAATCTTTTGAATCGCTGTTATATTTGTTGTGGAAAAGATGCCATCAGGCTATCAGTCACCAAACCTTCACGAAGTTCCGCGTTCTTTCAGCTAAGTTTCAGTTGTTATGAAAGCCTTCGTGAACTTTCGGCAGAAGATTTACTGGAATTTCATTCCTGCGTAAGTTGAATAGTTTATTTTTCTTATCTGTTTGCTTTCTACGGTGCGTATTTCCTTTTACGGAAATTATCACGACCTAATGCACAAGAGATGTTTTCATATGTCAGTGGTCACGAACGCATCTTTCGGATTTTTGACAGTTTTTCATGTCGAATGTTTATGTTCCTCCATGCATGTGTGAAACGTTTCCGGTGATGAGTTAAAGTATTACGGTTGTAACGCTAAACTTAATGATTGCTGGAGTACACGAGAATAGATAGGGATTGAACGTTCTTTTTAAGGAAATGTTATCATAAAAACAGATTTTTGGGGGGTCATGTGCTACGACCTTTCCCCAATTTACTCGCCAGGAAAAAGCGCACGCAATGGTTTTTCAGATTTTTCGATCCCGAAAAAACGTAATTAAGGCTGTTTTGAAACTTTTTTTGGAGCCGCATCGCAGTGCAGTGTGTTACAGATCAAAACGAAGCTTCCATTCCTTCAGTAAGATGCTAAGAAATCTTCTAAGGTAATTTTTGATACGTGACTGTCATTACAATCGATGATAGTGAGCTTTCACATGTCGCCCTAGGGAATTTAAGAAGTTTTTCTGTCTGAAAAACACTGTCTAGGGAAGCACGTAAACGTTTATTTTGATATGGTTGATCAACCATCCCCTTTTCTCGCTCTAAACGGCACGTTTAAAACTAATTGAATAGGTATTACTGGCCTAATTGAAACGTGACTTACACCAATGGAAATTAATATACTCATGATCGGTGTCTTTTTTGTGAGATAAAAAAGCTTTGTTTGACGGCAAGCTGAGAGCTTCAAACATAAACAAACATGCTCGGCTCTAACGTCAGAACGTGACATATTTGCCTTTCGAATCTCAAAATACCTGATTTTCCTACGCCATCCTTTCCTAAAACCACAGAGCGAAAACTTTTTAAGTTGGTCGTGGTGTTTCCGCCTACTGATCGAGGCTTTGTTTGAGTGTTATGGTTCGCTGGTAGGGACAAGCTTTCCATGGATCGGTCCTGGAAACAAAATAGAACTAATGTTAGTGATGCAGTGAAGTGTACCGAATAAAATCTTTTTATAATCGGGTATCTTTCTTACAATGAATGATGATGGTTGATTGAGAGCATTTATCACCTCACACAGCTTGCCGCGTTCGTGGAGAAATAAGAGGTTATAAAAGAAAGCTAACTGAAGTATCGTGGAAATAAAATGTGATCTCCACGGGTCACAAAACTGCAATTTACAAATTTAATCTTCAAATCAATGTCCCACTGTGAAGAACACTTTCAAAATGGAAATACACCTAGCGAGTAATTGAAATGTCATTATCCAAAATATCAGCATTTAATCAAAATGGCTTCACTTCATGTAACCTGAAATACATTCGGTTTCCGCAATCTCGTTTAACTTATGTCGTAGAATTTGTAAAAACAAGGACATGCGAGAAAAGATGTAAACAAAAATAGCTGCTAATTGTAAAAGATCTTTTCAACTCCGTATACCCGCTGATAAAATCTCAGGGTTTCCACCTTCGTGAAGTATCTCTCAAAATCTGGGACAAGGAATTAATCGACGAGTGTTACGTTGCAAAGAGATCATACCGTTTTCAAATGTCAGTCCTTTATGTATCTCTGTAAACGTTGTTTACTCCAAGGCAGATTTTACTAGCCCGTGATGTTTCGTTATCAAACTGCATACAGTAATAATTTACCGTTCAATTATATTTCGCTTTATAGTCAACGGTCGCATTGACGTCAATCAGTAGTGATATATCATTGGCTTGTTGACCCCCGCGTGGCCACGGAAGTCTGCTTGCGTATAAGCGCTACAAGACGTGACCTATGAAGGTTATCACTGTGACAAACACAGTTAAGAATTTTATGGGCTTACAACATTATGTACGCTCTATCTTTTCATTTGATCGTCGTTTGCATTTTCTGCAGAGGTACATAAAGATATCATGGACGCAAGACTTTTGATCGATTTGTTTTTTATAAGCAAATGAAAGTGCTCTCGAGGGTTATCATTTTCCGTGCAATTTTGACTAAAAATATTTACGAAATGTACCCGGTTTCGTCACGTACAAGACGGCCACTAGGTAGAAGGAGCCTTTCGGTTGCCAAGAAAATAATATTTGTTGACACACAAGGGAATGGTGCTACTGGTTCAATTATAAAAAAAAAAATCAAGGACTTGATTGACTGATGACGAAATATCGGGAAATATCTGACTGGCATTCCTGAAAATAAAAATTCAGTGCAAGGAAATCTTTAGCTTGGGTAGGGAATCTTGGAATACGAAAACAATTCGATTGTGCCCTTTAATGAAGGTACCAACACTGTATTTGCAGCTCTCTTTTGTCTTTCTTTGTTCTCCAACATTAAGAACTCATAAGCTGAACAAAGCCTAAATTAAAATTATGAAGCTGAAATAACGTTATTTGGTATTAATTGTTTCGCACTCGAACAAAGATTACAATAGGAATGGCTCTATGTTCGTTATTACAGTACGCACAAAGCTGCGGGAAAAAAAAATTGTTTACGCTACTTCGCAAGTAAACGAACGATCGAAGCATGCGTGGTATTTGCTCGTCAAGACACTTCACTCTCAAGTAGTTCCGGTTGTTGTATGTTCTTCAGTGATGTTTTTTTCTCTCCGTAGGTTTTTTGATCCTTGATAGAGATAAAAATTCTATATTCGTCGCTGGTTCTGTGTGTTAGTCAGCCTGCAAGTCACGTCCACACTGTTTTGGAATGATAGTCACCCTCCTTTGTCATACCGTCACTCCCAAAGGGAAAATTCCTTACTGAAAATACCTGCAGTCCGCTCCGCATTGGAAATCCAAGTTAACACTTCATATGAAACTACAGTGCTGATTTTGTTTTTTCATTACGTTTTCTTTTAAGGGAAGGCAGAGTATACATTTTCTACAAGCTGAGTTGTTTAACAGTCGAACTACTGGCCGTTAATTAAAACCCGTTTCTGTGGCGCTAAATTTGCATTTTGGAACACATTAAATTGAAGCTACTACCAATCCTAAATTACTTTGCTTACCATTCCAAGTCCAGTTTGTTTGTTTGTTTGCAGGAAGAACATAACTGTGCTTATGGTTTTCATACGCGGACGAAAGACTGAAGTAAACAGCAGATGTTCTGGATTATAGAATGATATACGCTAAGAAGACCTAAGAAATATATTTTCATATATTCAATAAACGGAAAACACATTAACGGAAATTATCAAATGGGTTGCCGTCCTAGCTACTGAAACTTGTCATTGATTTCCTTCAAGTTCAGTTTTCTTGTTTTTTTTTTTTCCTCTTTTTGTCTTCAGAGTCCTCGAATTTTTGGAGCGTATGTCTTCATGAAACGCGCAGAATTATGCGCAGTTTAGGACTGGCACTAGTAACACGAAAGCAATGTCTGTTTGGTATAAATGTTTACAAATGCTACGTTTCTCGGCGTCACGAACGAACACTGTTGATCTAAAAAAAAATTAAACCCTTAACAAGACTGAGTTCCGTCATTTTCCATGTCTTGTCCTTGAAAACGATTTGATAAATAATGTCTTCTCCATACTGGACCATTCAGTGTTGCACAAGGCTGCCATCTTCATCAATTATCGTTCGACTCACTCTGCGGTGGAAATGATGTGCCTAATTTCAGCTTAGGGATACACATCAATTTGTGCGCATTCACTCGAGCTCGATATTTTTCTTCCAGTGTAGGTTCTCGTTTGATTACTAAGCCAATTTGAAGATTAGTTAATTGTAAAATAACATTTTTCTTTCCCACAGTTTCCCCCACACCCCGGTCAAAAGAGTTTAGTTGTCCCAAGGTTATCGTGACCAGTTGAAAATGACTCGCTCGCGTGTCTCGTTGTTTACATTGTTTCTATTTCGAATTTCCGCAACACTCCGCATGTGGGTTTAACATAACGAAAAAAAATGTGGCATGCACGAATCACAAATCAACAGGACAATAAGTCACTCGAAAAATTCTCTTCTTTGTTTTCAATAGATCCCTTCTGTGTTTCCATTTCCTTGTAAAGAACATGCAGAATATTTTACTGTCCACAGACATTTCAAGAGGGCACTTTTCAAGGCTAAAAACTTTTAACAACAAATCGATGATTTATAAATTGAAATTCTCTCTCTTTCTTTACTTATAAAGAAACCGTTCCTTTAAATGCGAGTAGAGAGATTATTCTTTGTGATCAGATCTGGTGCTCTACATAGATCGATATCTCATCAATTATAAATAGCAACTTTAGCCCTCGCGTGATAGGCTGTTTTGTTTTTGACCATTCAGAGAAAAGCATGTTTTGCATCCCGATAAAATTTGAAAACTCACTTAAGCTAATAGCTGTATATTCCCAGCTTCAGGAGGAATAATTCTGATAAACAAACTCGTCACGTATATTTACACTGCTGCTTGTATGTTTTACAGTATCACAAGAGGGCAGGGTACTAACAAAAGAAAATTGTTGGAGCACGGACAGTATTCAAAATGATGTGATGTTTTCTACATTTTGAAAGAGGAGTAATCAGCAGTAATATAAGTGAATTAGAACTAAATTTCTTTTCTATGAGATGAGGCATTTTCCCTTGTTTAATAGGCCAATTCCGACATATTAAAATTCTAACTTGGCTCCGAAGTGTAGGGGAGTAAAACAAAAGAAATCGCATCGAGGTTGAGGGATGAATAATTAATTTATTTTATTTTATTCCCCTTAGCCTCGGAGCCAAGTTAGAATTATAATATATCGGAATTGGCCTATTATTTCTGCATAGTAGTTAATTCAAAGCCAGCCAGATACAGACAGATCGAATTTTGCTGTGGTCGCGATTGGGTAAAAAGTGGGATTGCACCGGAAATGTTTTGTCTAACAATTGAATCAGTGCACAACGAAAGCTTTTTGTATGATTTCTAACGTGTTAATAGGTTTAGCCGAGTATGCACCAATTATCACTACTGAAAGTCATGATAATCTTATTACCAAGTCTAATTTCAACAGAACACAACAGAGCTCCTTTGCCACGACTCTTGTTCACCGACCATTGTGGTTTCCTTTTCGGCTTGCACCTATCCGCAATTGGAAATTGATGAATCGCTATCAGGTATTCAGATCATTTTCATAACACGTTTTGAGCCAAGAGTGATACACACTTATGAAATGTTTACTGATATATTAACGCTTTCCATAACAACCTCTTAGATGTTAACGCCATGAGTCATACAGGTCCTTATCTCAGGTATGAAACAGACGCACTTCCTTATTGAATATCCTTGCAATAAATGCACTTTTTCCGTTTCTGGGCCTTTACTAAAAGCTTTCAGTGTTGATGTTATTCTCAGTGGTTATTACAGAGGAGATAATTCGCTTTTCTCATTGTTATTAACCGGCAAAGAGGGAACTTCCTTGACAACTATAAACAAATATCGCTAACACCTGTAAGGTAACTTTAGTTCCTTCCGTTGAGAAACACGGGAACTTTTTATCCGCACAAATAAACTGGCAAACATACAGCATTCCGAAGGTTCCAGAACATCAGTGTAAGTATACCACATGGTTCTCGTTGGAGAATATTAAGAAGCCGACTGTATGCTCTGCGCATGCACAGTTGACTTCATTTTAACCCTTTCTGTTTTTTACTTAAGCTGTCTGTAGAAACTCAAAGCCAAATCTTATCATTTCTAACATTTTCTGATGACAAAGAATTGCATATCGACGAAACCTTGAATTTCGTATAGTGCTCACATTATGGATGAGCTACTGATAGAATTAGAGATTAAGGCCCTATGTCCTAGTTGGGGGACTGGAATTAATGACGATGCTGAAAATCGATAGTACTCTCTGAAATAAGCGTTGGTACCATGCTTCAAAACCAAGCTCCTCTGAAAACCCTTCCCACGTTGATTTTCTGTGGTCTCGTTTTTCGCTGAGTCAGTATTCGAGGCCATATGCTTACTCCCCTCAAATACACACGTGTTTCCTCGAGTATCCTCTGCTAATATGTCCCCCAAAAATATTTCGTCCCAAATTTCTAACGGATGTCTTAAAGCCTTTAGCCGGAGACTTTCAAAACGCAGATGTAATTCAATTCCTGATTGCAATTACTGCAGTGCTTATCATGGAATCAGGGCCGATTTTGTTTAGAAGATATAGTTTCGATTGTGAATAACCTGTAGATAATTTAAAAGAAGCTACGTATAAATGTGATTATGTATTGTACATCAGCGAGCGATCCTGAAATATCACAAGAACCGTGCCTTACCAGGTTAAGTTGTCTTCGCCTCACACTCTTAAACATCCAGTTCGACATGGTGAATTCAGTACACTCTGAGGAATATGTACGGAAGCAGTCTGCCGTCTTTTTATAGGCCTCTTTTCCGTAACTCGACGACCTACAGGGCACGTATCCAGAGCGATGCCCTGCTGAGTGGCACAGAAAACAGTAGCGAGAGATAGCGACCTGAACAACTAAAGACGGACATGGGGAAACTGTGGTTAAATTCCGATATAGTCTCCCGCTGAATTAAAATCAACGTAGACTTGTTAGACAGGAAACTTCTAAAATACGGTTTATGTGTGTAAAACAAACAAACAAGAGGCAAACACTTCTGTTTTTGTTTTATTTTCGAGTCAAGGAGTGGCTATCAAAGCAGTCCAGTCAGGCATGCCTCAATTTCTAGACTCTGTTATCATGTTATCTTTGTCTGACATCCTTTATGACGAAGGCACCATTTTAAACCACGATAACACTTGCCCTTGCAACCCCTTGCGACGGAAAAAAAAAAACTTTAGATATCATTAGATACTCTGCGTTCCTCACAAATAGCAATAGCGCAAAATCACAGTTATAGCAATTGTTATCGTTCTTTAAGTTTATCATAATCTGGTATTTTCAATGGGTTGTGCTTGTTTATTTTTTCAAATCGGCTTTGTTACGCTGGTGAAATAGCCAAGAGAAATATTTTTTTCCAACCCTTTGAGTGTTTGCGTAGACGGCTACGTATTTTGCCTGAAAATCTGTCGCTGGCTTCTTAAGTAATCAAACAAACATTTGTTGATAAAAATAACTTGCGAGAATGCATCGAGAAGTTAAGCTTGTAAACAGCTTTCCCGTCACCATAGCTACATAGCAAGTTCATTCTAATTATGTCAGATCTATTTTGTTGTCGACATCAGCTTGGGCGAAAACACACGCAGCCGATATGGATCATGGTCAATCCCTCCTTGGATCTGACATTGAGGTTCTTGATCTTATCTAAGGAGTGTCAACAGAGGAGAAAGGAACCAGACGGAAAATCCTTCGACTTGCCTGCGAAAAAGGCAGATTTAGCCAGATTTCTCTTCCATGCGGGGCTAAACAAAAGTGACAAACCGGCGAGAAGAACAGGTAAAGAGAAAGTCGCCTCCAAATGTAATCTCGCGTGTTTCAGTTTACTTTGGAGCAATATATAAGGGCTGGGTCAAAGACTTTTCTTGGTAAAAATAATTTATTAGTTATGTTTTTAAAGAAGTAAGTGGCTATGCAACCAAATTTAGCATGCAGTAAGGTTTTAACTTCCAAAATCATCCAACAAAAAGGCGTTTTAGATGCAGGTTAATGATCCCCATCCGGCTCACGTTTGCAGTTGGGGATCTAGGGGAGGGGCCCGGGGGACCCGACCCTCCCCCCTTATTTTGGGTAAAAAAGGAAGAAATCACAGAAGGAAGAATAGCCGGCAGGGCAAGCAAAACAACCCCCCCCCCCCCAAGAAGAACCATGCAACATCTTGCCTAGTTACAGCTGTTCTTTTAATTTGCTTCGTTCGTTTCCTGTATACATAACACATCATGACTTTAAATATCTTATTATCACTTATTTTCGCGCGACCTTAATTTCGTAAATTTGGAATAGAAATATTTCGCGGGACTTAAATTTCGCAATTTTAACGAATCACCGTTTTTCACTTGAAGGTAGTTAAATTTTCCGAATTAGGTCGCTCGTTTTTAAACTTCCATTTCTGTATTTTATTCTTCTGAGAAGAATGAAGCCATCATGAAGAGGCTCAAGCAGCTGATCACAGAAAACTACAGGGAGCCAGATGCCGATGGCAAATTTGACGACTGTGCTGAGGAAGTATTAAAGGAACTAATTCAGCAAGATCAGTCAGATGATGAGGATGATTTCGCGGGCCTTAATTTCGCGAATTTTGTTAAATCGCGAAAATTAGTCTCGCGAAAATAAGTAATAATAAGGTAAATTCGATACTTCCCCGACAAAATTGCAGCAGATCTTTTTCCTTTACAGTTTGACGTTGTTACTTTTGTTAAACTGTTGTCACCATGGATCAAAGATAAAAAAAAATTGCCTTACTATAATACACTGCCCTCTTCCGTACCTATTCCGTTCACCCTCTGGTTTGGAAGACGAATCCGGTTAGAGTGACTGACCTTGCAGTAATGGTAAAGGATTATTTTCAAAAATCTCCCACTGAGGCAACCGAAATAAAAGACGCATAAAATAACAAATTAATTCCCGAGCAGTGGAAAACATTCCAGTGGTTCTGACGTCATGATGGTGCATTTAGAGAATTCCTGTTGCTTAGCAACCCTAGGTCAATACCAGCGGGTTGAGTCTTGTATCTTCAACCTCCACATGTTTTCCAGTTTATGTTCTCCCGATACCGTCTCCACATCAGTTGAAATAAAACAAGCTCACAAACAAACGACAAATACATCACACCAAGTATAATCAGGTAACCATTTTATTGTGTAAGCTGGCTCTAATTTTTATCAGTTTGAGTTTTATGGTATAGTTAAATCCCTTAAAAAACACTGTTAAACATCATATTTTAACATTTTGAAAGTTAATAAATACACCAAATTTTCCAGAATTGCTACCTCAACCCCCCCCCCCCTCCGATCCCGTTAGAGAAATTCGTTTTGTCGCGGCTAACTAAGTTATTAAAATTTGTTTGTTATCTACCTCTCGAAACCCCGGCAGGTATTTATGTACGTATACAAGAAAGCTTTGTCGTCTAGATACTCCACCACTGTGATAATAGGTTTTTTGGCCTGGGAAAGCACTTCTGTAAAAACCTGGGAAATTCTCTTGCCGCGGGGATCAGTACCGGATCTGTTACAGGGAATTACCTTGAGAGACGTCAACAGCACTCAGAACTTAGGTCCAACGATATCGTTTTAATCCAAGAACACAACCAAAATGCAACCGGAACATAACCGGAATGCAGCCAGAATGTAACCAAAGAATATTTCACAAGGCACGACTATTTAAGCCGAAAGCGCAATTCTAAAGGATTAGGTAAAGCTATTAAAAATTCTTAACTAAATATTATCTAATACATTTCAGAAAGCTCGATTGGCTCTAACGGAATTCAACGTTTACAAGATTAATAACTTTCAAAACAACACAGGTAGATAACAGTTTAACAAAAGACTATCGCAGGTAGCAATTACAGTTGAACGCTTATTACAGTTATGATCCTACAACAAACTAGCAGGTGTCCATTACGGTCAATGAACTGGAACAGTAACCTGTAACTCAGAAATGCAAAACGAACTAAAACAAATATATCTATGTTGGACTTCTATATTTTCCGACAGCGAAAGCGAATATATAAAACGTACTTAATTATCTAATTCTCTCTCCTCACATCTATAACTCTTAGCAAAAGCGCACCATTTAATTTGTATTTCACCTCCTAGACGAATTATGGTACAGTGGAATCCTGATTTTTCGAACCTCCAAGGAAAACGAAAATTAGTCCGAAAAATCGGATAGTACGAGAAATCGGGGGTAAATTTACAGCGTTCGACTGAGGAGAGGGAAACGACTTTTGGTTCAAGTTATCGGGAGGTTCGAAAAAATGAGGCTTCGAAAATCGGGATTCCACTGTATACTGTATGTATGTGACAGGACAGGGAGTCAGGTAGGGACAGAGGAAGGGTTGCCCTCTTATTGGGAGGAGGGGGCGAGCGTGGAGAGATCAGCGTAATCAAAACAACCTCACTAGTATCCATCCCGTTCCACATCTCTACCACCCCTTCCAACCATTTTGCCACTCCACTGATTGATATTTCCAGATATACAATCATATGCTTCCCTCTAACATGCACTACGACATCGACTTCTTTCGGCTTAACACATTGTCAATAAACACCCTAATGGAAGGTGATCCGTGTTTCTGCGTGTTCACGAATTGCCGAAGAGTGTTGTAAAGAACATTTTGAGAGTCATCGAATCCTTCGGACGCTGATAACTGGCAGAAGCCACACTCCAGGGCTTGAGCTAACAATCTTCCCTCGTATTCTTCGACTTCTCTAAAATGCTTCAGGTCGCTTTTGTTGCCCACAAGAACCAGGCAGGCTGGGTTAACATTCTTGGTTTTCAGAAGGTATTGGCAAAGCAGAGAGGCTTCTTCGAATGAGGCTCGGTCAATGGTGGAGTAAAGGACGAAGAACAGGTCTGATCCAGTGTGAACGCAGTTATCGATCTTTTCTAAGGAGTTCTGCAAATACGAGGATATTTAGAAGACGGGTCAGAAAGAATACGGGGCTTTGTGATTCTGCAAAAACAAAGAAACCCTACACACACAGTCGCAAACAGCCTTGTATAGAAGCGGGAAGGAGGACTATAAGCCTTCTCTTTAGCTGTCCGCCTTTTAAATTACAGTTTACAGAAAATAGACATTGGTTATGCCACTCTGCTTTACGAAAACACTGGTGATTTTATAGAAAAGTACATTCTAAAGTCAGTAGTATGAAGTACATGCACAATACTGGTTTGATTTGTGAGAGATCTGGGCGATCTTTTTCCAGGATTAGCGAGAATTTTGATTTCAGTTTTGTAACGTTTCGGTGAGGTTTTCTATTTATATTGTTCAGTTGTCCTTCAGTTTTGAGTTAGAACAATCTCAAACTACACAAAAATACAAGCAGTGAAAACATTTTTATTACGAGATAAATTAATACTTTGGTTAACTTTAAAACCTGGTGGTTTAGGGTCAATGCCGAACTTTATATTGCTTGTAAGTGTCAAAACGTGTGACTGTGAGACTGTGTGCTGTTATATATGTTGATTTGGACTGACGTTTTGACAATATAAGTATTAGCTATCTTCAGAGTCAAGTGCACAAGGTTTTTATCAGATATGTAGTCCACAATGTTATGTAGCTATATAGTTCTTGACCTAGGTGACAGCAATGGCAGTTGTTAACTAAGAATCGGTTAATCCCAGATATCTTCACCTCGTTTTAAGTCAGTGCGTAGCGTGGGTTTCAGCCACTGACGCTAAGTGTTATTCCTCGAGCGCGCGTGGGATGTGAGATGATAGATAGATAACGAGACGCGTAGCACCGAGTAGAGCATGGTATAATGGCTCTTAGTATATACCACACAAGTGAATAGTACTTTTCGCGAGCTCTGATTGGTTAACTCGGAGGTGATTAGCAAGTACTATCCACCTCCGAGCAGCCGGCGCGAGAGATTTTAAAATTTCCAACCGCTTGTCAAACATAAAATAACGTTTTGGTCCGCTAATTATTCAGCTTCTGTGGTATATACTAAAACAATTATTCACCTCAGTGTCGGTGAAAGTGATAGATATTTACCTCCATTTCGGTGAATCATTGTTAAATATACCGTGAAGGCTAAGCCAACGAAAACCCTTGAATTGCATTATGCAATGATCAAGTTTTTAATACTTTCGCCAATAGCCAAAGAACCTGTAAATATTGTACTGCAAGCAGATTTACCTACCCACGATAACTAAATTGCCCACATTGATAAAACAGCGTGATGTGGATAAAAGGATGAGATTCTCACCTTTCCTGCTGTGTCCAGAACGTCAAGAGACAGAAACTGACCATCCAACTCCACATTATGACGATATGTGCACTCTGCGAAGAAGCGAGTGAAATGACTTGATTTCTTACATGAAGTACTTATCTCCCCTGACTCCTTGAAGCCTTAAAGTTCCTCGAGTACTGAGTGATCATTATTTGCCTCCTTATCACAAAATCAACGCGTAACCAAGTATATAATACAGTGGAATTAATTCCTCGAACCCTAGATTTTTCTAACCTCCCGATAACTCGAACCAAAAGTAGTTCCCCTCCCCTTGGTCGAACACTGTGAATTTACCCCCGCTTTCACGACTAGACCCAATTTTTCAATGCACTTTTTTTTGTTTCCGTGGAGATTCAAAAAAAAAGTCGTGATTTCACCGTAGACTAGAATGATAAGCAAACAGAGTCCAACGACAAATATAGAGTTGTAACTGAGATAGCCTAAACCAAAATACTACGATCAAAGTCTCTTCTCTAAACAAAAACTCCGCAATGAACCTCGATGAAACTACACCGCATGATATTGTTGCAAATGGTACCAACGTAGTCAACAAAACGTATATGCTCCAATCGTGATTTTCTTCCACCTCTTAATTCAAAAAACTTTTATCCTCTTATAGCTAAGAAATTTAAGAAAGGCCGGGAGCCAAATGTCCCTCGCTACAGCATTCTGCCTATAATTCCACATGCAATCTTTTATTCTTCAATCGATCAAAACTGAGCGAGTTTTACACCAATTTGTTCTTCGTGTTCAATCAAATTGTAGCAAACGTTTTCTCAAAACCCGCACGCAGAAACCGTCGAAATTCTCTAGGAAGATGATGCTACTTGTAATTTTCGTGCAGGAACAACAAAGCCCCACATGCACAGATTTAATTTATTTTATTTGTCTTTGAAAATTCCGTATGATTACAGGCTTAATGGCTGAGTTATGGCTGAGTTAAGGCTTGAAACAATAAGGGATTAGCGATATGACCAGAGTTCTTCCGGCTTAGTCAGGTGACTGATGTAAAGAACAATGTTTGAATGGATTAAAAGGATGAAACTAATTAATGCTTTTCTGACTATTTGGGATGCGACGTGGGAGAAATAGGAAAACAAAATTGGGTGGGTGAAGTCAGTGTGTACCACAGACAGAATTAATAAACTACGCAAATTGTAAAGTAGGAGACTAAAAATGCGGCACTAACTGACAGGTTATGTAGGGCTATGTTTCGCCACTGCATGCAAAGAACGAGGAATCTTTAAATTAAACTCAGCCGACAACCGTTGACATCACTATTCACACAAGATTCGCCAGATTAACCCGTGAAACCCTATAACTTTTGTGTTTTGTCAACGGAAATCGTCTTGTTCGACCTTTTACCGGTTTGTCGAGTGCTTTTTGCACTAACAAATGCAATATGGAATCGTATCTCATGACCGCAGTGCGTTTTCAATCGCGCTTAATCTAGTGTTTAAGGTACTGAATTTCTTACTAATATCTATTACCAGTGGAAGTTGGCTTGATTTTATTCACCACTGTATTTTTAACCTGAGTTTTGACTGACTTCCTAATGGGCGAAAAATGCTGGACTAGTTTGGCAGGAGGTAAACTAAATTCCCAGGAATAACTACAAACTCAGCTGATCATGAGGAAAGATTCAGTCAGGCTATCCTGTTGGGAATACGCGATGCACTGCAAGCATTTTTTGTTCTAGCGAGTCTCTGACAAATCTCAGTGTTTTGCACTTGACAAGTAGTTACGTAATAACACGAACAAGGTCAAATTAAACCTGAATGGAAGAACCTTGCTTTGATGTAACTCCAAATTCCCCGTGCTTAAATCAGGGAAAACGTGCAGGGATAAGAAGATGGAATTGCTTTTTTTTTTTTTTCAAAACTAGGAATTGAATAGGCCAAACTGGTGTTTTCCTGGAGTACATGTCTGGACCTGTACGATTACACCGTACCGAAGTTATTACAAGAGTTCTCTTTTCTAAACTGACCACACTTAACATCCGGTGGTTTTTTCCACTATTAAATGGTTTATCAACCCCCTGTTGCTGTTTTCATTGAAAATAGATTTGGACAAAAAAAAGCCCTTGGAATCCCTGAAAAATAAACTCTAACAGTCAACAGGTCTGCAATGCTACATTAAGATGGCTTTGATGATTAACCTTTATCCAGGAAATAATTTTCTGATAATACTAAGAGCTTATCTCGTCCGGCTCAGTTTATCGTATACTCAGTCGTTAATTTACACAGTGGCTGCTAAATCAATTAATTATTATATCAACTTACCTAACGTTGTGTCGTATTCTCCAATAAAGCGTCGTGTTAATGCTCGAACAGTAAACGCTAAAATATATTGGAAAAAAAAAAAACAACAACAACTTTAATACAAGTTGTCTAAAATATAAGTTGGCTGCAAAACATCTACGTGTATAACTTCGAACACGAAATTTCGGCTTAGGGGCTTGTCGGCAAAAGACAAATGGAGATAACGAAGTTTTGCGCGATAAGTTCAGTGTAATTTGGACGGTTTTAAGAGAGACAATCGCCCTCTTAATTTTGGTACCGAAAGGGCAAGACTGTGTTCTTGTGCTTAGTCCGGGTATCTAAAGACAGATAGATCAATTCGACTTTAAATCCGGGCTTTTTCCTTCAGTAGTTTAATTTGGGGTTTCCTTGTATTCGTTTCCTCGATTCGTGAGTTTATGATGTACATGTAACTTAGGATGAATTTTTTTCAAGCAGTGTTAGCAGATACATTTTCTGCTGATAAATATCCTAGTTCGTGACTGTTTTAATCGTCTTGGCGGGCGTCCGAAATACTAGAAAATACAATCAAGTCAAAGTTTCGGTTCGGTGAAGGCCAACAATGACATTTGTTCTTGATTATAATATATCGATAAATTACATTTGTTTCATGTTGGGCTTATGTATCAACTGTCAAACAAGGGAAATATATCGTGTTGAAGTCGAAAGGTTGAGAAGATGATCACAAACAAGCGAATAAAAACTTTAAAAATCGACAAAACAATTAACGGTAATCTTCACCGGCTGTTTTCTTTAGTTAACCATGTAGTTTTCGATTTGAATGTGGCTAATTTTATTTACTGGCTTGTAGCCTACGCTAGTCGCTCTTTGCAGAAACAATATACAGTTTCGCTGTCGGTGGGTGATTTAAAAGATCTTGATATTGTTTACTGTAATCTGTGAAACACATGTTTTGGGCAAACAGTAGTTAAAAACGTCTTTATTCTACCATTCCGACACATTGGAACAGTGGGCTTTTGATAGCAGTTCGGATGTGGTAGTCAAACCTTTCCAAATTTACGACACTAAACTGATGAATTCTTACTTAATTCCAGTGTGGTCAATTTTGTTCTAGCAAAAATACACATAATCTCTTACCAACTGTTTCATTTAAATAGAAACACAATCGTTGTGAATTTAGAAACACGTAAACTGGTAAACCGTTGTCCAGTCACTCAACGAATTTGAAAATTTGCTCCAGAAATGCGTTGAAATAACTTTGTGACCCCGCGTGCTTTCTGAAAACAAACTTTTTCTCAAATGATAACATAGAGCTAGACCCGAGGCCTCGACTGTTGTTTTGAAAGATTTTTAAATTAAATAGTTCGACCTGTGTCGCCGCCACAACAGACTTCCTCCAGCTAAGTCCGGTTAATGCTCTGCACAACAGGATAGACAGTGACGCCCACTGTTCGGCTTTTAAAAGAAAACAATTGTCTTGAAAATTCTTCCACGTCTCCTCAGCGACGAGTAGGAGATTTTAATTAACGTTACCAATGCAGGGTTTCTTGTACAAAACAAGGCGTCACATTTACAGCATTTACACCGAAAGTTAAGAGCGTTGTTTGTTTTAAAGTTCTGCTTCGTTTCTCAGACTTGTGCCTCACCTGATGCCAATATATCATGTGGCTACATTTTAAGATATTAGCCGTTTCCGTTATGTATATTTAGTTCAGTGCGTGAAGTTCTTGTGGTTTTAAAATAAAAGCTACCGCTATCAGTGATTTTATGGAGAGTGCGACTTTGTTTTTGATGTGCTACTCGAGAACCCAGTGTAATTGTTCGCACGTGCTGAATTCAATCGGCTTACCTGATTTCCCTACTCCATCTTTCCCCAACACGGCAACCTGAACATTTTTAACGCTCGAAGTTGTCCCATTCTTTCTTCTCTTAACCATTGGACTCTTGATGGGTAGTCGCTCGTTAGCTGTTGAGTACGAGCACTTTTCCTAAAGCAAATAAAACGCAGTCATAAAGATTTCTTAACAAATACAACTGAGCAAAAGTTTCCGATATTGCCAGCGATAGCCGAGCGACTGAAGGAATGCAACAACATATTCAAGTTGCTTACCATAATTATTGTTAAGATGCAGCTGTTTGTAATCGTTTCACGAGTGGGCTGCGTTGTTAAATACAGCTCCCTTTTGGTCCATCTAGGTAAATAAGATACTTATCTACCTTCCGGTTAATCTTGGCTTTCTCCGGTCACGAAATGCGTGACACAGCGGATATCTGAGCACACTTGCGTGTTGTTGATGACGAAGAATTCAATATAAACTATTTTTTTTCGGAGCACCCCCTGTAGTTGAATAGATGTTGATTTCACGTACTGAGCGCTAAAGATCATGAATAATGGTTTTCTGAAATGAAGCCAGACTGTTTGACTACATACGGCACGCTTGAAGCACAGAATTCAACAAAGCTATTGTCAAACATTCAAGAATCTCCGTCACCGGTGCTTGAGCAAACTGAAAAGATTACGTTTGTTTATTCAATTAGGAAAGAACGTGTATTTCATCTTGAATTCCAAACGAGTAAATTTTGGCCTGTGTTTAGACTCAAATACTCACTCGCTTCAAATTAATTTCTTGCGGAAACCCAACAACTGACCACAACAATGGCTTGAGGGGATTCAAATCGGTTTTGCGGTGAGACATTAATTTCTATTCTGATGCCGTAAGATAATCCTTTTCTTTTACTACGCTCTGCTCGACCAATATTTATGAAAATCTGTTCACAGTGCGGGTAGACGAATAAAGAGGTTTTTGTGCGAAACGAAATCTGACTGAAAAAGACTGTTCCACGCGGTGAAGGGAGGTGGGGAAGGTCATCAGTGATTTTGAATGAAATATAAAATCGTATGAGAAAGGGAATCATGTAATTGCAATTAAGACCTCTACATAGCTCTGAATAGGGCATAGAACTGTATCAGGTGTAGTAGGATAGACAAATTAATCGAAAATGCAAAATATCTCGTCAGCCGAACGATCAAGCAAAATTGTTTACTTTTGGTAACTGATGCAGCAAAACAATTTGCACCAATGGCAACTGACGGCCCTTTGAGGTCGCGAACTAATCGAAGGCATCTTTCCAATTTAGCCTGAAGCTTGTTACTTCCCCCTGTGATCCGATCGGCACTGGGGGATTGAGTTAAGAAGGTGTTATAATAAGGATTGGCAAAAAACCATGTGAATAAAAATAAGGCAGGACTTAAGCAAATAATTTTACAGACTTTACGTTTTCCGTTTTTATACTCCAGTACATGATGGTCCGCCTTCTCAGATTTTCTGATGAACAATTCAATACCTGGAGGTGAAGAATCATTCGTGAATCGCGTCCAACAAAACTTAGACTGGCTTGGTCAGTAAACAGAAACATAAAGACTGATTGTTTGTAGTGTGAGCTGACACTTCAATTTTGGCAAAAATATGAAACTATTTCAGACGACTTACAGACCTGACCCGGACAACGGTCACAAATGAGTTAACCAAAATTTTTAGACCAGAAGTTGTTATCTCGACGTTAACCTTGTCAGTTTTGGCTACAAAAGGGTTGAAGTCATCACGATGAAAAGAGCCATTTCAATTCATGTTGCAATGCACAGGAACTTGGAGGGTTGAACTTTTGTCATCATTTCCGATTACTATGGGAAAATTGCCCACTGGGCAATGTGGGATGTGTTATTTAAGGTTTTACGAGTAGAGGAACGCACTCGTCAGGTCTAAGTACAGAAGGTTAGTGTGAATTGTCAGAAGAAAAAGGTCGAAACACGACCCTCTAAGTCTGAGCGTTTTGAAAATATTAATGATGAAGTTTTCTGAGTTCTTCCTGGTGGATTTCCGAGTTTTGGTAATAAAACAGATATGGTATAGTTTCAGTTGAGTTTCTCTTTTGGCCGATCGAAGCATCCGATACACCCACCACAAGTTTCCTAAATGAAACGGGAGGTGTTCTTGTATAACGAACAAAAGACACACCTGCAAGTTATACAATTAACCGGACGAAGCGACACTGTATATGGGGTACAATAAAATGGCTGTTATATTAGGTTCATCAAAGCGATTCAGTGCTACTCAATCATCATGTAGCCACGTGATAAGATAAAGTACGAAAATCTTATTCCTGAATCAGCTAAAGTAAAGTCACTAAGTTAGAAAACCACAAAACAAACAAACAAACAAACAAACAAACAAACAAACAAACAGACAGACTGAAAGTGGTGCTATGATCAAATTTTTACCCCTTGATTTTTCAGGTGTATCACATAGAGTTTCATGAAAGAATAAAAACGCCGTTCACCGTTTTCAAATATCTGCATTAGTTCCCGAGATATTTAAGTGTGAAAAATGTGTAAAATATGCAAATGAGATGACTGATGACGTCATACACTCAACCCAATATTACATTAAGTATATAAATAGAGCTATCTCGGTCAATTTACAGCAGAATCCATTGAAACTTGGTAGGTTAATAGTTCTACAGGAAACACACCTACGGCTATGAAAAATTCTGCTCCCATGGCAACTCACTCTTTTCCAGTCCCCACCCACTTGGTTTCAATATGTTAGTGATTTTCAGGTTAAAAACATTAAACGAGGCCAGAAGTTCGAGCTCACATATTTATATGCCTGCTGGGTCGTGCATATGAGACACCATTAGCAAATATCAAAATGGATCGCCAAAGGTGGCCAGAAAAGCCTTTAATATTGGGGAGATCTGGAACCCAGTATGTTGCCATGGTAACAAAACTGTCAAGCTCGTATTGTGGAGCACATTTAGTAGAGTCCTACTGCAAAGAATCAAACATTTCTGATACAAATTGGCTGAGATATCTTTCTTCATCATATTTGATCAAAATTTGGCTGAGTGTATGACGTCATCATTTGGCTAATTTGCATATTTTAAAAACTTGAATATCTCAGGAACGAAAAGAGACATTTGAAAATAGTAAACGGCATTTTTCTTCTCATAAAGACTTCTTGTTAATGTTTTAAAATGGCTTAGATAGGA
Organism: Orbicella faveolata; assembly: GCF_042242905.1. Lineage (NCBI taxonomy): Eukaryota > Metazoa > Cnidaria > Anthozoa > Scleractinia > Merulinidae > Orbicella > Orbicella faveolata. The sequence goes on along the minus strand of NW_028301536.1, from coordinate 3,346,165 downwards.
GAGATGCGATTTTCGTCATGGTACCACTTGAACGATGGCAACAAATGTTGCATTCTGGTTGAAATAACATAACGGCTAAGACAATGTAAGGTGAAACAGCTGGTTATCAAATATCGCGGGGTCATTATCTAAGTTCGAGGAATTCACGGACGCTTACACGGCTTCTACAGGGAATTTATCATGTCCTTTAGCTCTTGGAAAGGAAGCGAAAAGTACAGAGACCACTTTGAAGCAGGTAGGTTGTGTAAAATTCGACTTTTTCTCACAATCTTACGAACAATGTATATTTGTCGTCGAAATTGCAAATTATTATCCGTTAACTCAGCTGTAGATTACGACTATATATCTTTCGCGGACCGTACCTAATTCACCCAGCTGTCAAAAGCTGGTTGACGGTTTATACGATATTTAAAGGTAGATACAATTTCCTTTAGATAAGCCAAGGATACCAATGGTTGAAGGGAAAGTTTCAAAATGCACAGTACATGATTATGTACGAGCGGCAAATTGAAGCAAATGTACGTGTGACTGTGCAGGACAGAGAGACAGAAAAAAACGTTATTACTCAAACTAAAATTTTCTATACCGGCACTCTGAAATGTACTCAGTTGAGTCACAGAGAAGGTAATTTTTATTCGCAAAGTGCAAACGTCGAGACTACCATAGCCTGAGTTTGAAATGGCGACTGTTTTTTAAAAACTTGAAGCCATTGCTGAGTCATCCTGAGTCATCTGCTGAGGACATTGTGCAGTAAGCTATAAGTAGAACTTTCATATCTGATATTCCTGACAGAGAGTGGGAGGGGGGGAGGGGGAAGGGGAGGAGAGGTTGGAGGGGGGGGGGGGGGGAGAAGGATGGTTAGGGCTAGAGGGATGTGATCTCCATAGGAACTTTAAAGGTACCATATGCATGTCCTCTCCAATTAACAAATGGTAAACGCCATAGCGTGCACTATTGAGTTATGGATGCACGCGGGAGGTTGCTAAGCACAAAAGCGTAAGAGTTGCATGAGGCGATAGCCTAGTGCGACTCTAGCTTCTTGAGTGCTTAGCAAACCTCCCAAGTGCATCCATAACTCAATAATGCACGCTATGGCGTTTACCATTTGTTTTATAACATAACATTGAGACATTGGAACAACAGAAGTCCTTTTATTGAGCTACATCACAAAAAAATGTTCGTGCAGTCTTACATGACAAGAGAAAACAAGCGCGCGAAAATTCATTCATGACAACCGACTGCACACCAGTAGCTCGATAAAGTTTCATCTTCAGACAACTGTGAAGACAGTTTCGCATTTCTGGCAGAAGAACGTCGGCCATTACTTTGGAAACAATGTCTGTCAAAAGATTTGCTTTGTAAACATTAGCACACACGTCAGCAGCGTACACCCATGGGCAAATAGTAGATGCTAAATTAACCAATCAGAGCGCGCGCTTTGCTTTAGTTATGTTATAAAATCTAAATAGGCAGTGTCTGTATAACAGTCGCCTTTAAAATGTACAATATGACGGTCACTGTATTTTTTTTTTCTTTTTTTGGCAGGGATTTACGTTTGTCCAAAATGTGGTCATGAATTGTTTAGTGCTAAAGCTAAATACCAACACCACACACCTTGGCCAGCATTTACTGAGACCATAAGGGCTGATAGTGTGTCAAAAAAAGATGAGACTGAAGCTCAACAAAGTAGCAAGGCAAAAGCATTGAAGGTACATGTATGTGATTGGGTGCATTACCTGTTATTAGATCTGATTGGTAATCAAGATAAATCACGTCAGTTCTCTGTCTCCTTATTTCATCCATCCTCAGCCACAGTTAAGTTGTGCATCATACAATTGCATTATCCTACTGGGTATAATTATAGAATGTGGATAAAAAGGTGTTAGTCTGGATCAGGACATTGATTCATACAGTTCAGGCTTATCCCAGTTTCTGCAGCATGGGACGTAGCTGGGAGTATTTCTACTCCCCCCAGGTGGGATGCTAGTTACCTGCTAGCATTAAATTCACAGTTGCCCATTTATGCAAGTGGTGGATAAAGGCACTGTGTGAGTAACATGTCTTGTCCAAGATTATGTCACCTCGCCTGCACATAGTACATGTACATGTAGCTGGAGCTAAAGGTGTTTGGTGCTACTGTATGTACCTGTCAGTGCCTAATTACACTGTAGTCTCACTTAGTAACAGTCAAGTACAAGATCAGTGTATTAAGACTGTTAAAACCTGTTGGATGAAATTGCAAGAGCGATGTGAACAGCAGCAACAGTACAGCTGTTTGTTCACATTTCACTGCATTTTCTTCATGAAAACATGTATTAATAATTATGAGGTTCCAACATAGTCTCTTGGTTTGTTGTTTTGTGGCCACTCAGAATTCTATTGTTATATATTTATACTCCATGAGAGTGTTATAATAAATAAACATTGACATTGACATTGAGTTGCCATTGAAGGAGCCTTGTTGGTCCAGGTGGCAAAAATTCAAGTACAGGCTGGGTGTTGTGTTCTATTCTTTAGTCAGATGCTTTACTCTAATTCTTAAATTGTATCTCTCCAATGGATACCTTGGTGTAAATTCTTAGGGATGCCTGGGTAAGGAGGGGGGAGTGGCATTCCTGTGATGGACTGGCATCCCATCCAGGGGGGGGGGGGGAGGTAACAATACTTCAGTCAAAATGAATACCTGATTGCAGGTTACAAATGCAATCATGTACTTCATGCATGTAAGTTAAAGAAATAATAAAATTAGAGTTGTTCAATGTTCCGCTGTTTCTGACATCATTATCAAGGTAAAAATGATGGTTTTATCATGGTGTGAATATACAAATTAAGGGAACTAGTGGAACTATAATAAAAGACATTTGCTTGTGATCTCACGTAAATAGTTTTACCGTGATAATGATGCCAGCAACATCAAAACCTTGGAGAACTCTAATTTTATTTTTATTTAATGTACTTTTTCAGCAAACCGCTAATGTACTAAAGAAATCAGAGTTAGGTGATAGCCTGATAAACCACCAGACCTACTGTTGGTTTGTATACAGGCTTCAACTTTGCCATCTTTACAGTAACTACATGTACAGTTCCTACTCACTTCTTCTTGACAGATAATAATTATTTGCCAACCAAGGCCTGTCACAACATATTTCTAGTTTAATGCCCCAAGACACAAGTATTTGGCCTGTGTATTTCTACAAAATATCTATACCCTTCTCACAGAAGGTATTCTTTGGTTTGAATACCCCACCCCTCACTTCTTCAGAATTTCCTGAGTTCAGCTTCATACTCTTTCCTGTAAGTGTTTTGCGCATTGGAGATCCCCCACCCTGTCAGAATTCCCATTGCCCTTTCATGCTGGCAGGGTTTTCATTAGCATTGTCAGCAGAAAGGCAAGGTTTTCAACTAAACTTTTTTATAACTGTCATCCAGGTGGCCAAACCAAGCAGGCAAAAATTGGCCTCATACCCAGTAAATTAGTCCGGGGCCTGTCCCTTAATGAATTCTGTGGGGGTGGGCATGGATATTGAGCATCAGGGGAAGAGCAATTCTTGTAGGTAGGTGAAGTCTGTATATGAGCCAAGTGGCCCATCTGACTGGTGCTTATCCCAGTTTCTGTAGCATGAAGACTCAGCCTGGGAGTATTTCTACTCCCCCTTGAATGGGATGCTAGTCCATCGCAGGGTTACCTTCAGCATTAAAATCACCAGTACCCATTAATTTTATACCCCTGAGAAGACAGAGTAATTTGAGAGTAAAGGGTCTTGCCCAAGAGCACATCACATGATGTTCCTGGACAGGGATGGAACCCCGACCGATTAATCCAGAGTCAAGCACACTATATTGTGACAATGAGGCCACCACGCTTCCCCTGGGGAAGAGCAATGTTGTGTCAAAATTATTGACATTTACATCCACAAACTCATGTCTTCTTGTTATTAATGTGATGATAGGTAAGCTGTGGCAAATGCGGCAATGGCTTGGGACATGAGTTCTTAAGAGATAGTCCAGATGGTGTATCCTCAAGATTTTGAATCTTCTCTGACTCACTGCAGTTCGTCCCAAAGCAGGATGAACAAGCCAGTGAGTCAACCTCAAGTCAAAATGGTACAAAGTAAACTTTACAATATAATATTAAGGGAGCGCAGCTTTTAAATGATTGTACATGTATAATACATGTATATTTATGGAATTAACAATACTATCTCTGGTATGCATTAAATTTAAATCAAAGGCTTACAATAACTCCAGGCAGGGACTGACAGTTAAAATGTTGATGGACACTAGGAATAGTCTAATTTGGTTTCCTGCTTGTCAGTTTTGTGGGGCACAAGTCAGTCGACTGGCAGATTTGACAAGAATTTTTCTAGGCAAGGAAACTTAAGTTGCCAGTAACTTTAATTAACAGCTAAAAACTCAATTAGACCACCCCCTCCCTTCAACCTCTTATCTTATGACCCCTCCTGTACCACTTCATGGTCTTCATAGGGTGTTAAGGATACTACGAAATTACTAATTCTATAGTGAATTTGAGGCATTGGCATAGAATAAAGGAAAAGTTGCCATGTTAGAAAGTACAATATAGCTTTTAAGGTAAGGGCTGATGAAGAAGGAAAGCCCTTTTTTAAATAAACACTGATTTTTCAGAAAACTACATTATTCAAAGGCTTTCTTGAACTGGAACTGTAAATATTTATTGATACTACAGCTGTCATTTTACACTGCAACTGTTGATATTTTTACAAGTTTTTAAACTAGTGGCTGATGAACTTAGGAAGAGCTGTTCTTAGGGAAACACTGTGATTTCTCAGAAATTAGATTATTCAACGTGTTTCTTGACTTGGAGCTGTGAATTATATTTATTGATGCGACAGCTTTCATACAGTGTAACTTTTGATATTTTTATAAGTTGATCAACTGGAGAGTTATTGCATTCTGTTTGAGTGTATGAAGTGTCTAGATTGAAACCCTCGAACTGTGGGAGCTAGGTATGGAACGTGGTTACAAGTACAAGTTACAAGTAATTGTAACATCAAACAAGATGCTAATAAATTCAGCTTAATCAGATAATAAACTGACTCAGTTTTCATTACTGTTGCTATTTGTGCTTAAAACTATTACCATTATTATTGTTATTATTTTTTATCATTATTACTTAGATTGCTACTATTATTATTAATAATCGTAACTTTATACATAAATATAGACATTACATTTAGGAAAAAATATTACTTCGCTTACTTCGCAATAATACTTACAACAAGTTACAGTACATGTAGGTTAGAAGAAAGTAATAAATAAACAATAGCCTCCATTTGGCGCCGAAATGTGCTTCAATATTTACCCGAGGAGCGAACAGTTTTCCAAGAGCGATGCTCGCAGAACACTGCGAGCTTCGAGGGACAGATAATGCCCAAGGACAACTTTCCGAACATATTTCAAAGTCAAATGGTGCCTATTGCTTTTATAATCTTTCGAATATTTTTCGAAACGCACGAATCTTTTAATTTGGTGTGTTTTTTAGCCTTAGAGTGGCCGTATCCACCCCACTCACACCCAGCCCTTGACAAGATTCCTGACCGTTCTTCGTGGATCCCCTGAGGAAAATCTGGGGATGGGGGTGGTGTGGGGTGTTACGTGGGGAAAAGCGACGGATGCTAATGAAATATACCGCTGCAACTGACAGGAAATGTTTGAATTTAGCTGCATGGATGTAATTTGCATCTTGAAACAGGCGTTTGCTTAATCAATGGTTGCCTCCAAGAACGATCTCACGATTTCTACAACTCTGAACACTAAGGTTAAAAAAGTATCATTTGGTTAAAAAAAAAAGAAAAAATTACAACCAACCGAAGAATTGCTGTTACGACAGAAACTACGTGACTACACACTGCTTGGCGTTGAAGGTGTTGACACGATCTCTTTGCATTTTCTACTACCGTCTCGACGAGATAAATGATCTAAAATTGTACCAGGTTTCCAAATTATCTACTACATCCTGTAGGTAAATTAACAATAATGGCAAATTTATAAAATACACCCCGGATATCTTCAATTTCGGAAGTAGAGATCAAAATTGATGGTCTCTCTCCTGTGTCGTGCGATATCAGCTTTTGAACAATTCGAAAAACACCCTTTGTTTCACTAACAAGCCTTACCGTGTAAACGAACTTTATTTTAAACTTTATAATCAATTACTACACTTTGATCAGTTAATAACAAACTGCAGCTGCGCCAACATTGGTGGAAATGATACAATTATGCGATTTCTTTCAATCTACCAATCAAAATTGATTTTACTACAAGTGGCCATTGGATCTGTCAAGACGTTTCGTGGAAGTGTGAATTATACCATATGTTATGTCTGAATTTAGTTTGCTCTGCAAATTAGCCAACTTTAACCTGTCAATAGATGTGTGCCTGTGATTTGAATTCTCTTAAAAGAGATGAAGTCTCTGATTTTATTCAGTTCAACACCCAGTTTCAGTGAGATAAACCACAAATCTTCAAATTATCTCGGAAAACTGGCTACAACGAACAAAGCGAAGGGAACTCTCTATTGCACAGTAAGTCACAGTTGCGATTACATTTGATAGTTGCTCTCTCGCCCATTATACAACAAACCTTTTGTTTTGCGCGCATAAGAGCTTCTAAGTACTTGCACACAGAACACATTTTTAATGAAAGCCGAACCGAAATCATATTCACCGTAAAATCGTATATTTTCTTGCAAATAGACTGTAGGAGCTCCAGATGAAATTTTCAGATCCATCATTCGGTAAATGTATTTTTCTTGGGTGTTTGGTCAGTTAAAACTTATGTCTCCCACAAAATTATAAAGAGTTCACCTAGGGATTTCTTGGTTTCAATGAGCCCCCTGCTCCATCTCACTGAAAGTTTTGATTTGTGTTCAGTTAAAATTTATTTCGTCGATTGTGGATAAACTTTAGCAGACCAAGCAATATCCAAATTCTGCACTCTAAGATACATTTTTTTAAATTTTTTGCACTGCATGCAATACTGAGTCCACGTTAGTGACATAAAAACATCGAAATTAATGTGCAGCCAAGTTTCGTTGCAAAGCTGAAAAGAAATCGTAAAAACTAAAACAGTCTTCCCTTGCCTAGGAAGACCATTTGGTGGTAGGTGGTTTTTCCTGAAAAGTTTATTCGAGCCGAAAACATAATAACGGATTAAAGTTGTTGATGACTACACTCGCCCAATGATCAGTACACAAAACGGGTTCCTCCCTGTTTCGTCCACAGGCGATTGGCCTTGGTGAAAGGCGCGAAATAGGCAGCGCGAGGTCTGATGTATGAGAACAGGGATGTAAACGACATACTGAGATTGATTATCTTGTGATTTGATTTGAGTTCGAGCTGTGAAAACCGCTGGTCTTGCAATCCGGAGGTCCCGGGCTCATATTTTTCTTTCTCTTTGCACATAGTCAATTTGTCTGCTTCCAACCAGTTGTGATTTTTAACAAGTTTCTGTTTATTTGCAAATGCTGGTTTATTTAACGGACACAATGTAAACTACTGGGACACCAGGAACAGTGTTTATCCTATTATTTTTGTTTTCTAAAGAGCTTCATATCTTTTTCAAAATTTTACCGAGCGGTCCGGCTTTTTGGGGTATTGCAAGAAACTGTGTGAATGTGAACGTCGCGTTTTGCTTGTAGGAAACTGAGATTCAGACTGGGCGATCTCTTGACAAGAGTCGTGGGAAGTTAAGAATATTTTAACGAAAGGAGATTATCTATCTCCTTATCTCCTTTTCTTGCTTGTCGTTTTGTGTCCATACAGTCTGCCGTACGCCCCACCAGATCTATTTCCAGAGTTTCGCATCCTGAATTATGACAAGTAGTTAAGCTGAAGGACAAATTCTTCAATCTCATTTTTTCCAGTTGTCCCGGTATCAACGTGAGCGATCTTTAGTAAACATTTTTTTTATGAATCCCAGTACACTGCGAACAGCACCGTCGGCGTAGGAGAAACTAACTGCTCACAGCTAGGTATAATCCCAGCGGAAATATCAACAATTCTTTAGAGTCAGAATTTAACGAAAAAAAAGAACAAACCCATATATGGCAGCCGTTCAAAGGTGTAGTTTAATTTAAATGCTAATAATGAACACCAAGTGACGGATGAATATGTTTCCACCAATACAAAAAAAACTCGCTTGTCTTGTTCACCTGAAGAAGAAGTGTTCAAAATCTGCAAACATTATGATGCGAATGGTCGCTCGTTGTCATTTTAATAAGCTCCGAGACCTTTTTAGATGCTGTCCACCGTACCGGCGCCTCAATTACGCCGCCCAAAAATGACTATCAGTTGAAAGTTGGTTCTCGTTAAAAGTTGTCTTTGCACCCACTTATTTATATTTTTCTTTTCATTGCTTATTGCTTTTTGCAAAATTTAGCATAGAAATGGTGCTCAAAGTCCAATTAATTTGTTCATTTGAGTTAGAGCCGCCCTGTAAAAGGGTAGTCATAAGTGGTTGCTAACAAAACGTCGACCGACTAAACAAAAAGGCATTAATTCTTGGAATAAAGGAATCGTGAGATTCGCCGCCTGTCTCTGGATATTTTTAACCGCGTCGTTTTCTTTTTACGTCACAGTGCAATTATCACATGTTTGCGTGATGGTACACAGAAATACCACTTTCCTGATGGTCAGATAATATACCGAACATGCTATAAAAAGCATACTGGGACTAAAGCGACAATTAAATATGCAAACGTCGCGTGCTGCCAATCAAAATTTAACTGTCGACCAGACGGCTTTCACTGAAATTTTAAAATATGCAAAACGGAACAGACTGAATCCAGCTTGAAACGTCTCTTGGAAAGCCATCAACTATTTGCACGTTTGTGATTGAAAGAAATGGTGTTGGTGCTGATAGCAACGACTCCACTCGTGCCGAGGACATTAAAACAAGGAGCTTTCTTTGAGGTAATTGGTCATCTCTTTTGCTGACCATCCTTACGGTTTTTCTTTTCTTAATTGTATAGTATTTTATCTCGGTTTTGTGTTATCTCTGGCCATTAAATTGTAGTAAATAATTGAGCTATAGTTTTATTCTCCAAAATTTGAAAATAAGTCTTGACAATGGGGTACGGGCGGTTCAACCCAGTTCTGTCGTTCGAAACGAAACTCGACTTCAGTCCTGAGTCGAAAGGACATCGAATATATAAGCGCAAATAACAAGCTTTCGTCTAAATGTCTGACGTTAAAGGAGCTACGTCACGGTTTGGCATCTTGAAAAGTTAAGCCTAAATTTTCAAGTTCGTCGGTTTGTAATCCATGTTAATCTTTTCCATCCTTAACCATCCTTGTTCCTTTATGGTTTATTATTATCTCTTTGCTGTTTTTCTATCTTAGTAAACTGCTATTTTCAGGTTTCCTTCGCTGTAAAGGTAATTTGTACATGGCCAAAATAACTCAAAATACTTCTCTTCTAGTTTCGACAGATAGTATACAAACAACTGATAACTACAAACAGATACAAAAGTTTCAAGTCGGTGGTTTGTTCGTAGTGTTTTAATGAAATGTGCCTAAATTTTCGCTCAGGAAATGATGATGTTTTCTGAAAAATAATCCAAAAACTAAGCCTGCGTTATGTCATCAAAACACTTTTACCCCAAGTTTCTTTCCGCTGATAGTTTAATGTCAACCGTTAGAATAAGAACCTTAAATGCCGAAAACTCGACTCTGACTAAGTCAGCGAAGTAATGACCAATTTTGAATGCAGGAATGTCAGTCAGCCGGCAAACTGTGCATGAAACAATTATTTTGTACAATTTTCTTTTGGAAAAATATTTCATGGCTGTCAGGTGTTATAAATCAGTGGTTTTCGTGGGATCTCTTCTACCATCGGTTTGGATTAGAGCAGGACGGATAATAAGCTGTCATTTTTATGTCAATCTGTCACCCGTGAGCGTTCCATACGCCCATCTTATCTCTTTATAAAGTTGTTTCCAGTGAAAAGGGACGCTCTTAAGAGGAAGGTGAGTCGAGTAACCTTGGAGTGCTCATGCAGCCTCTTAGATTTTCTTGGAATTGCCTCGCTGTCAACGCCGAGGAAGATCTGCATCGCACCAAAGAAGTTAATTTTATAAAGCTCGAAACTTTATATTAAGAACTTTACTTTATACGGCAGCTGTTGCACACTGTTTTATGTATACGCTAACAATGAATGAATTATTAACACGCGCTTTCAAAGGATCCTACCAAACCGCTATCTTTAATATGATAAATGTGTGTTTTCGTATTTAGAAATGAGATCCAGATATTGGCAAGTTTGCTATTCTGCCAGCACACAAAATAGACAAGGAAAGGTTACCAAGCATGACTACTTTAAACCTTGCCAAACAATATTGGTTTTCGATGGTCATTATTACACGTGCAATACATGTATATATAGAGGATATTACACGGTGGCGAGAAGATATGAATTTTACGTTCTCGTGTTCTTGCCACGAGAACATAAAATTCATATCTTCGAGCCAACGTGTAATGTTCTTTTTATTATATGGAGACTAAATATTGAAACCAATTCAACAAAAGCAAAAGGCGGGAATCGTGACGTCATTGAACGATACGACACTCACAAAGGTGACATACGGAAAATACGCCACTCGGGTCCCGGATGAAGTGGCGTATGGAATCTACGAGTGGTTTAGTTCCCAGTAAAACACTCTTCTCCATATAATAAAAGAGATTATCAAGGTAAGAGAGAGAATTCCTATTCTTCTGCGGATATTAATCGCGCGTTGTGTGGATGTTTTCGTGGAGGATCTGTTTATGTTTCGTTTCGTTTCGTTTCAAAGCAAAGGAAAGGCCGGAAAACCTCCAACGCTGTGGATAAGTCTTCTTTGATATTTTGATTACAAGCAAAGGAGCTTCGGCTCTCGGTATGTTTTAGTACATTTTGAAGCTTTGATAGGAGTTTAAATAAGAGACGTATGTCCCCTGCACAAACAATAACAACTGAATGAACGGCAGCGATGTTTAGAGTGCAAAGCGAACAAACGCCCAAACACAAGCTAGGCAACCGAACAAACAGGTGGTCAAAAGTGCAGGCAGTCGCTCGCTGCCCAAGCAGCAAAAAGCAGTTTAAGCAGCAACGGCAACAACGCCAAAGACAACGTCGATTAGAAAACGACTTAATTTTCAACCTACGAATCTCGCGAGAATTTAGATTCATTCAGTTTGTCTATACTGTCAGAAGTAGCTCAAACAGAATATGTAAGACAGCTTCAGAATTCGAAAGAGAAATGTTAAGAATTGGCCGCCGTATAGTTCACGTTTTCTCGAATATCCAGAGTGTGGCCATTTTACGTTGTTGTTTTGACAAAGAAACGAACAAACATATTGTAACGCACGCTTAAACAGCCATTGTACTCGTAGCCGACTTCCTGAAACCGAATAAACGGCAAAATAATGAACAGCCAAACGAACGAAAAACAAACGAAAGCCCGGCTTAACAAAAAGGCGGCTGAGAGTGCAGACAACATCTCTGGTATGAAACGAAACCAAAACGTATAAAACGACGTTCGTCTCAGGTAGTTTCTCAGGTAGTTTCGCCATTTCGTCTCGGGTAGTTTCGAGAAAGTCGCTTCGACTGTCCAGGCATCGCGCGAGTAACATCCTCGGAAGAACTGGTACCATGTCTGAAAATAACTTACGAGTGATTACCTTGGGTAGAAGGCCTATATGGGGGATTCACTCTCTCACCTTGATAATCTCTTGATATATATTTAGTATTCTTTGAAGTTTATGACATAGAGGTCTATAAATTCTTTGTCGCCGCGAGATAAGAGAGATAGACATATTGTAAAGAGACCATGACTGTCCACTGAAAAAGACAATGGTTCGAAGGAAAAAAAAAATCGATTTTTAAAAAGTCGTGAAAAAATGAATTGAGGAACTGAATAATTGGTCTGATTTTACTAATAGTGATGGGATAAAAAAAAAAAAAAATAATAATAATAAAAAAAACCCAGACTGGAGTATATCAAAAGCATAAAATGGGATGAAGACTTTTCTAGACAACGCTCATTAAGAAACGGTGAACCTTTTTTGAAGTTTAAACCTATAACCCTATCACAACAGCCGGGCATAACCCAATACCAACTAAAAAACCCAGTGACATAATGTTTGCCTTATCTTGAGAATAAATAGCCAAATCGCCTTTGGGAAGTGGAAACCTTACTAAAACTAAAATATAGGCTATCACAAAGTAAAAATCAATGAATTTGGCTCTAAAACTGCAGCGATAAACCTCAACTTGATAATTTTAACGACAACAACAAAAAAAAGCAACAACAACAACATTTGTAAAATGTGTGAAGTTTCAATACTATGTTATAATTTTTTGATGAATGCTGAGTTATCTGTACTGTCCACGAATTATACACAAAAGCTGATCTGCTGAGGATAGGCCAGATTTTCGTTATCCTTACAAATAAAACCCTTTTAAAATTTAAAAGCCTTAAAACTTTGAAACTGCATGTTTAACCCAGAACACTAAAACTTCTCAAGTGTCATTATTTCACGGCACTCGTTTACCTGGTGTGCTTGGAAAATTGCTCTAAAAACCCGATAAAACAAGCAATTGCACGAAGCAAATTTCCAACGCGTGATTGTAATTACAACTTCACTAATAGTCAGTTTAGAGATACCGAAATCAATATTGACAACAAAACTTCCGATGCCCCACTTTATCCTGGCCATTAATTTCCTTCCGATAGAAGGATTAACATTTTTATCCGGCGAGTTGCGATATCTTCATTTGGCCTCCTGCAGAGAAAAATGAAATTTGGGCGGCAAATATTGTAGTAGATAAAAACAATTTTAATGACAAACGTAAGCGAGAAGTTGAATGAGCAATTTATTGTGTTTTAATTCTCCGTTACTACTCTACTTTAGCATAGATCATCATCTGTATAAAAGGCTAAAGAAGCTACCGTCAAATTTAATGCCTGTTTTACGTCATAATCAAATGGAAGAGCATATTTGTCCATTTTTGTTCACGTTTTGCTCTTTTTACCATCTGAAATGTGAGAAAAATCGCGATTACAGCGGAACGTTTATCACTCACAGATCGGAAACAATTACTCATAAACGGAAGTTCAACGAGATTACTTACTTGAGATTGAATACAAAATGACAAATACAATTTGATCGTGACAGGTAAAACAATTGCGTTTTTTTCACCACGACGTAATTGGGTCAATTACTTTTTTTTTACAAAAGTGCGTCACTTCAGTCAGCGAGTATTAATTTCACGAAAAGCATCAACAGAGACGTACTTGCCCTGCTCTGGTAACTCTGAAAAAAGGTACAGTAGGCTTTTAATTACGTATTCAGATTGAAAGCAAAAAATTTCTTCGTTAGCTGAATATTTCATTTCGTTATTAATGTTTAGAGGTACCCGGAAAATATCAAGTGCAACTGCGAGCTAAAAAAAATGACAAGCGGAATGCTTAACATATTGTCAACTTAATCAAACTTTGAAAGGAACACGTCCGAACGAAATTGTATTAGGAACGCTTCTCTAATACGTCGCCACCTCTCAAGGTGGAAAGAAAAATGAAACTTTATATTTAAGTTCTGTCCACATATTGTCCACCGTATTGTCTACATTTAAATTCATTTATATTCAGATTTATATTGATTATATTCACATATCTCTTGAGACATTATTTCTACCACAAAGAACGGTCCTTAGTGGTTTTTTCACATAAAAATTCCTTTTTTTTAATCGAATGTACATTAAAAATGTACGGTTAATCGTCATGATCATATTGATTTAATGTGATAGTAAACAAAAGAAGGCTGCTGTTGTTTTCTCTTATCACTTTTTTGACAGAAAAAGAGCTAAAAGGGCTGTTAATACATTGTTTGAAAGTCTGTCCAGGGCTTCGGAAAGTATAGATATACAGCAACAAGAAAAAAATTGTTCTTTCACAGCAGTCTCCATAAGGCTAGGAGCAAAGTTTTTTTTTTTTATCTTCAAATTAAAAAAAGCTCGAAATGAGCAGGTGCGAGCCGGCACTTATTCTCAGAAAAGTGTGAACAAACAACTTTCAATACCCGTGAAAGCGGTGGTAGTTACGAACATTTCCAGCGTTTGACATCTTGTCGTTTCAATATCGCACAGCAGATAAACTCAGGCTGAAAAAATTTTCAAGCAGTCTGATCGATTCAGGGAACAATAGGCCGTTTACAAAAACGCAAATGATCGCGAGTAATTTTTTCCAATTTTAAAATATAAAAGCATCAAGAGTTAGCCTGTAAGCAAGACGTTCGTTTTAACCGGTGCCAGATTTCAATGTTTAAAGATTTTTAATTCCTTCCATAGCAAAAGATTCACCTTTGAACACATCTCCACAACTTAGCCCTTTTGTACTTTTTCATGTCTTTTCTTGTTTTATATTGCCTTGTTGCCTCCATATTCATCGTTTCAAAACTACTGTGAATACAGTTTGAATGAATTTAAAGAAGAAATTGCACATGAAAAATAGCCAAAAAAAGCCAGCAAGCGAATTTTCCTGTGGAGATTTTGATAAATTTACATTTCCTCGCGTGTCATACATGTAATTGGAGAGATATCAACTTCGAAAAGAGAAACCACGCACCTTATCTATTGGGGCCACGTCTACACTCTGCCGGAGAAATTTAAAAACGCAGCTTTATTTCTACGGTCCGCACTAATCCGTTACGAAAACGAAAGTTTTCGAGAACGCTCTTTAAATCGGCCGGAGGAATTTGAAAACGCCGGCCTTGCTTTGAAGTGTGAACGGAAAACATTTTGAAAACGGAGCTTTTCGGAAACGGTGATATCACTATAATCATATGATTTCGTTGTCCGAGTTTTCCTCGAACATAAATCAAAAATGACCATTGATTGTTGTGTTTTCAAATTTCTCCGGTGTAGTGAGGACGGAAAACATTTGATGCGTTTTCAAAGTGAAAAAGTCTGAAAACGCCGTTTTCGAATTGTTTCGACGTAGTGTGAACAGGGCCTTAGAAATTTCGTAGAAATCAGTGCAGAAAGAAGAAAACAAATTATTTATTTTACGTGAACGTGATAATGGGGAATAACAACTGTTTTACCAGGAGGAAAATGAGGAAAATTGCTGGTGCAACAAAGAATTCCAATTGTTTCATGAACTTGAATATGACGAACGATATTAGCCTCAGTTCATGTTTTGTCTATAATAGCTCGATGCTAAGTATATTCGGCTGTTCTTCTGACATGTTTTTATTGTTGCTCTTCGCAAATATCCAGACACTTCCTCTTAGACCTCTTAAGACGTCTCAAGGGTGCAGGTCTGAAAGGGATGAAAGATTATAACGAAAGTAATCAATTTTCGCACTCTCTTTAAGGTACTGACGTCATAAGGCGCGGTCATGCCTTTTGAAAGAGAAAATTACCCAATGTTCGTTTACACAATTTAAATTAATATTTGAACGAAAAAATAGTCAGAAATTCTTCTGAACTGGAAAAAAAATTATGAAAACTTTCTTCAAGTTAATTCCGTTTGCCAAGAAAGAAATAATAAACCGCATTTTAATTTTCAGTGACGCCATCTTAATTAATTATGTGTTATCGAAGTCTGGAAAAGCATTTTTTTTGGTATATCCACGAGCAATTGCGTAAATCAATGTCTGTTGCTATTGGTAATTTCCTCGTATTTGCTTCCTTTCAGGGTAAAACACTTTAGAACCATTAAAATGGATCCAAAAATCATTTATTTTACCCACTATGTTCGCTACTCTTAAGACTTGCCGACAAATGCATGTAATTTTCATTCGTGGTGCCGCGTCTTCGCTAAACAAGGAAATTGTAAAACCCATCAAAAATATCCAATTGCCGAAAACTACGAACAAACCGGCAATAAATAGCAACATTTAGCACGTTCGTTACTTATTTACATCCATTATTTCCCTCATATTTACCTTGTGGTAAGTATTTTCAGAGAAATGTGAATGTCTTACAATGCTAGTGCTTCAAGCTGTCGGCCAAATTGAGAAACATGTAAATCACACTCTTCTACAAGGCGGATCTAGGTATTTTGAGAATTTGAAGAATAACGAACTCTAAAAAGGCAATTCTTCATATTTCACAATACATCATTTGCTACCTAAAAGCCACCTATTGCCTTTTTTTTTTGATTAGGAAGAAAAAAATATCTTTACGTACGTGCGACGTTTTTTAAAAATCGATAACAACTAACATTATTGACTTCTTGTGGGGAGTGGGTTTATAATCGAGCAAACAAACTATGATAAAAGATCAGTTTTGAAGAAAAATAGCAATTATTTCATGATCTTAATGGAAGTCTGTTATCGATTAAATTGGTAGCGAGGATGCCATATCGTTTGACACGGAAATTATCCAATGGGCGAGCTTTAAAATCAGCTGAACATTCACAATACATTCACCTACAATACAGTCTGGGTTTTATAATATTGATCTCGCTTCTTCTCGAAGGTTTTTGTGATTATCGAAAAATTCAAGGACTGGGATCAAGCACTGAAACATACAAATGAATATATCGAGCACAAACGGTAAGTACTCTAAATATTCTTCACTTTTAGAGAGTTTTAATGAATGAAAATCGTCACCAGGGACAATTAATTCTATTGCGCCTAGCTACTCACTCCGCATATGCTTCGTGGTAAGATGTTTAGTCGTAAACGAGCGTTAATATCTTGGTCATTGAGAAAAAATTACTAGATTGGAAGGAAAAGTGGTTTAAAATGGGTAGAATCATATAAAATTGGGGCTTTGTGAATCAATTTTTTCCAAGTTAACAATGTAATTGTGCAATATATCCGCGTTCGTGTCCGCTCATTTTGTAATGTGGTTTTTATTGTCAGATCTAGAGATGATATACAAAGATAAAGAAAATATTAGGCATGTCACTGATACATACGTGTGAAGAATAATTTAGACAAAGATGACCGTCGCAGTTTAAAAGAAACTGAAGGTTCAGGATTAAAACATGTAATCTTTCCAAAACAGAGCCAATTTGGCTATGGTTGTTACCAGTTCGCAGCCGAAAGGGTAACTCAATTATGTTTTGGGCGCTGTACTCTCAACTTAATTGCAGGTTTGTCTACGAAGTCACGTCCTAAAGAGCAAAGCAATGATTCGTTGTTTTTCAATGATGTTAAATTAATGTACATCTAAGGATTTGAAAATCTCGGAGGATTTCCTATTTTTTCTGCACTTCATACACAAAGACTATTTGCTAAAGATGAGAAGATATCGGAAACTTCTGACTTTCTTCACTTCATAACACACGTTTATGTATTTCTCTTTTGAGATTCCTCGAATGCCGCTTCTCAGCTGGACCCTTTGGCCCCACCGTCGACCACACACCAGATCGTTGTCCTCCTGGTGTACAGCTTGATGTTCCTCCTGTCTCTCAACGGAAACGTCATGACGGTCTTCATCGTGTTGACAAAGCCGTACATGAGATCCGTCACCAATTGTCTCATTGCTAACATGGCCATAGCCGATCTCCTGATGACGTTCAGCGCCATGCCCTACTCGGCTGCGTATATGTACGTAAATAGTCGCTGGTTCGGTGGGATCATGGGAATGATCACGTGCAAGATACTTCATTTCTCAGTTGCACTGTCCATCGCGGCCTCCGTTCTCACATTAGTTGTCATCGCCTTGGACCGCTTCTTCGCCGTGGTGTACCCTTTTAAACGCGCCAGCGTTATTCGCAAGATTTGGGTGGTGAGCACCGTTATTTGGGTCCTCTCTGGCCTATCGATGTCACCTTACCTGTACTACTACAAGTCGTTAATCTTACAGGATGGTTATCACCATTGCTATGCGAGCTGGGAGCCTCTGGCTAGGTCTTGGGAAGCTTCGCGCATTTATTTCGCTTTTATTTTTATCGCTCTCTACTTGGTCCCCTTGTTCATCATTGCTATCTTCTACAGTATTGTTTCATTTAAGCTCTGGATTCGAAGGATTCCTGGAAATCCGAGCGCCGCAAATCTCCGACATGCAGAAATGAGCAAGAAGAGAACAATCAAAATGCTCATCATCATCGTTATTGTTTTCTCTCTGTGTTGGCTGCCAGCCCATTTGATGCACTTCTTCATCTATTTCGATGGAGAGACGTACTATAAAATTCCCTCTTTGTGGCAATTGATCGCATTTGGCGTCTCACAGGGGAATTCATCCATCAATCCCTACCTGTACATAGCACTTAACAGAAACTTCCGCCGCGCTTATGTGGACGTCCTAAGGAGCTGCTTTAGCCCTGCTAAGAATTTGGTGCGATCCCGAGGAAGCAATACGACATCGAACACGACTTTAACTCAGGGTATGTCCATGGAGTACGTTCAAGTTGCAGGCCTAGGTAGAAGAGGAGTGTATGAGCTATCTGAGACCAAGAAAGACACGGATTCCTTGCCACAGTCTGTCAGGCAGATAAGTCTCATGAAAAAGACAGACAATGACTCTCAATCAGAGGGACACAAATTGTAATAGAAAATCAATCCTCCATACCAAAAGGATAACGAAGCAACGAAGGATAAGTGTAAGAGGACGAAACAGACAAACGGGCAATGTCCTGGCGAAAATCGAACAGGCTTGTTTACACCGACTCTTAGCTTGGTTACTCAGGCTTTGCTTATTTTTTTCCGTCCTTAAGCCCGGCGGGTGACAGAGGGATGCAGAAATTGCCCGCAAGCATTCCCTCAAGTATTTACGCTATAGTAACTGAACTTAAATGGTGTGTATAATGTCCAACAAATGCTCATTTTAGTGTCAATTAGTGGCCGTGACTATGTGTCAATTGCGGCGTAACGTCACGGGCAATGCATCTTGGATCCGCCAATTTGGTAAGGGATGGGAGAAAAAAACAAACTGCAAGAATTTATACGCAACTCTTCATAAGACACAGGCCTCTGGCCGACAGCGAGCTTGAAGCATAGTCCCGCTGAGCATTCAATTTAGATTGTCAGGTAATAAGAGTAGCTCAGAGTAACCATGAATCGCGAATGGGCTTGGGTTCTCGATTAAAGGATAACGGCTTCTCGAGAAGAAATTGCCTTGTAGTTTCAATCTTTTCCTCAAAAGCGTAACAATTTTTTTCCGTCCGCTCCTAGGACTTAAAGAAGAGAGAATGAAGACATGCTTTCTCTCAGTGAGTCTTGAAATGATTGATAGAAATGACGAATTAAAATAATAACAATATTAGGACCGGAATGATTACGGTCGGCCAGGAATTTTGTTTGGGATTACGCAGCTACGCGTTCGGGTTAATTATTTCATCTTGCAGTAAACAAGGTTATGAACTAGCGAAAATCAGTACTGGGGTAACAATCGTAGCAGAAATCACCTGTCTGTGCATAAATGTTGTAAATAAAATTGTGTAGTTTATAGCGATAACTTCATGGAATAGAACTGTTTTCAATTGAGTGTTGCAAACGAAACTCAAAGTTACCACTCGAGCTCTACCCAATTACAATTACACAGACAATCCAGTGAACCAGTCAAAGCTCAAAGTGTGCGAGCGAGCCACGTTTTGGCTTTACTTCTGATTGGATGACGAAGTGGCGCGAGATTTTAAGCCAATCACTCAGCGTGACAGTGGAAAACAAAAGCAAATAAGTATAACTATTAACACTCAAGCGAAAAAGGCTCTAATTTAA
Source organism: Orbicella faveolata (assembly GCF_042242905.1). Classification (NCBI taxonomy): domain Eukaryota; kingdom Metazoa; phylum Cnidaria; class Anthozoa; order Scleractinia; family Merulinidae; genus Orbicella; species Orbicella faveolata. The sequence continues at coordinate 3,326,474 of NW_028301536.1, read as the reverse complement.
CAATCTGTAGTAGTTAAATTAAACCTTTGTAACTTTGAACTTATTTGTTGAATAAATAAGTAAAGACAAAACTAAGTGTAGATACGTAACATGCCCTTTATTAACCTCTGTTTATTGGAAGCCAAAATGTGATCGGTTTATTGCTTAAGACAGACTTGACATCAAAGCTCTTGTGAACTTTATCATGAAAACAGCACGTTCCCGTAGTTATTTGAATAGTGCGAAGACGTGGAAACATACTTGACCCTGGTTGTAACTGGAGACGTGGTTAGTCAAATATTCTCCATACCAAAACCTCATTACATCTCCCTTGCTCAGGTAAAATGGGTGGGCAAAATCAGCGAAGACTAGTTCATCAGAGTCTCTGGAGGAAAATGAATAGGATTTTGTTATCATGAAATCATCTACGTAAATTGAGAGAGGGAAATGAGGGGCTACAGGTGGAATGCAGATACCTACATGTTAAAAGTTTTAGAAACTACACGACGTTTTTTTAAAACACGTTTCTGACAGAATCTTCTGTAACAGAGTTTATATATAGTGTACGCAAAATGTTATTTGACTATAAGAACAAGAGGAAACATGACTATGTAAAATAAATGTATTATTTTAAGTTTTACTCTAAATCTTCAACTTTATCTTGTGAATTTAAAACTTTGTAATATTTTACATTGTCATGTTTCCTTTTGTTCTTATAGTCAAATATATAGTACACTATATATTCAACTCTGTACTTTGTAATTTAAACTGAAGATGACAGAAGATTCTGTCGTAACATGTTTTTAAAAAGCGCTGTGTTGTTTCCTCAAATTTTAACATGTCTGCTACTATCCAGACCATGCCTACATGTATATTAATGTGAGGACAGAGGAGGATGAAGCGTTGAGTGACAAAGAGAAGGCCATAATAGAACTTACGCGGAAATTATAGTTGATAACTAAGTGCCCATTGATTGATTAATTGAACGAATGGTCTAACAACTGTCGTAAATAAACCAATGATCGATCCAAAACGATCCACCTTGCGCCTGTGTCAAAACCAGTCCTTGTCCGAAACCATTCATAGGAAGCTATATGAAAATGAGTTCCGCCTCCAGGTTCATTTTCATGCAAATCAAACTCATTTTCATACGAGAACTCGTTTTGAAACAGAGGCACAAGGTAACTCAGAAATGGGCTATTGATTGATAGATTGGTTCATTGATTAATTGATTGATTGACAACAAACAAAGAACGAAACTGTCTTAAGATTTTTTTTGTTATCTTGTTCATATTAACTATCTTCTTTAATCCTAGCTAACATTATTGTTAATCAGGGTTCAAAAAAACTGGCCAAAGGATGGAGTGGAAAGGGGTATGTATATTGTTATTGTTGTTGCTGCTGTCGTTGTTACACATATATCGTCATAAACTATATATTTACTGTTCTTACGTTGCGTCAACGAAAGGCATAGAGTACCACATCCCGGGTTCCTCGCTTCAAAGCTCTGCCTCCGGAAAGATCACGTGATTGGTTTCGTCTGTGACGATGATGTTCAGGGGATCCTCCTTAGACGGACAGCCCCATCTACTGTCAGTCGCTTCGTCGCCGACACATCTGTGTAGCATTATGAAAAACAACCAATGCAAAATCTAATTTTCTATTATAGCGGAGCTCTGGCGGGCGAAAGGGCCGCTTAGCGGAGCCCCATACTTTAAATGGGAAAAAAAACTTTAAATGGGGAAAAAGGAAACCCATGATGGATTTTCTCATGGTTTTCATGGCTAGCAGTATTGCTCGTGGGCGCCCACGCACGACGACGACGACGATTCGCAACATGGTGACCATACTTCAGCTAGGCAGGTAATAGTTTGACCGAGACATACAGCTTTGGTTTATAGTGTATATCTCATACATCTTTGATATTGGACATCCATGTTGTGATCAATTGACACCTGCCAAAACAAGGGATCCGCTGACCTGTATTACGTGACCGTATTGCGGGCTCAAGTTTAGAGCTCATGGGGGTCACATGTTTTTTGAAGTTGAACGCTGCCCATGTACTGCTTTTTCAACTGGATCGCAGGCTGAAGCCAGGTTAACTAGTTGTAATCAGAGCCGGGTTGTTCGAAGCCGGCTAACGCATCCCAAACTGTGTTAACCGAAGTATAAATTTTTCTTGAATAAAAATGTTTATTTGCTTATGTTTTGTGCAGTTTGAGATAATTCAAACTCAGAACAGAAGGCCAAACAATGTAAACAGAAAACCTCACTCCAAAGTTACAAAACTCAAATCAAACTTCCCGCTTATCTTGGGTGGGCTTTGAACAATTACCCGGCCCAGTAGCTCAACTTTTAGGCCTGGCTAAATCTATATATTAACTTTAAAAAAACAGGGTCAACTATAAAGACCTTGATAATTAGCAAGATGGTCACCAGAAGGACATTATGTGATTGATTAACTAATTTTTCACCACTACGAAATTACGTTAATGGGTACGGAAATTGACCAACCGGGGCAAGAGTGATTAACGACACATACACTACTGTACATGAATACTTGTTGCACACATTTTCTATTAAATTCACTTCGTTCGCTCCGTTCTAAAATTTTTGCAAGCATTATTGCAGAGGTAGTATCTAATGCTGTATGTCATTCGGCTTCTGCGACAGTCTGCGCGCTGCTTTATCAACCTTTGTCCATTGCCGCTAATACGGTTTGGGTTGGAAATGAGAAATTAGTTACCATGTAACAGGAAAAAATTACATTTGAAAAGTAACAAGGTTTGTATCTCAACAGAGTCAATTCTGGCTTCGCTTTTGCTTAGCACGTTAAGCACTGAACTTTAAAATGGGTTCGACCTCATCTTACCTTACTGCTCCCGACTTATACTTGAGTTTTATAAAATACATTTGTACCATGACTACCTTTTTATGTGGATATGGTCACTTGGAAATACAAAATTTCTTTTCGAGTGTTGTAAAATATTTCAAATATTTTACAACACTCGAAGATAAATTTCGTATCTCCGTACGGCCATGTAATATTCTCTATATATTTTACCTCCGTAGAGCGTTCTCACTCACGTGGGCAGCAGCCATTCAGATTCATTGAAAACGCTCTATAGAATGAAAAATGCACCCGTGGGACATATTGCTGGTGCCAATTTCTTCAGAATGGCCGATTATAACATGTGCGTATTGATAATTGGTCAAGTGACCTTGCCAGCGCATAAAAAAAAAATATCGTGGAGCAAAGTAGCTACCAGAAATGAATGCGTGATGATGAAATTAAGTAACATTGCCAATATTGAGGCCACTGACGTCAAAGCGCGAGATGTTTCGTTTTTGAAAAAATAAAAATAAAATAGCAAGACATGTAAGGAAAATGCTGCGGGATGGCAAGTTCCCATTCATACAAATCGTTTAAAATTTTCAAACGATCGAACTGTCCTGAAATCTCGCAGTAAAATAATAACTTTTTTGCATATCCCGTTTGGAAATTGAATATATGAAGAGGCCCAGAGAGTTATACGTTCATGTTAGCAATCGGTCCAAGATGTGGTTAGCTTTGAATTGAAGCTCGTACTCACTGGGTACAAAACTGAAAGAAAAAATAACATTGAAAGTAAACTTTTTTCTTAATACTAAGATCTATTGCTCGCTTTATCTGCTAAACAATTGTTAAAAATATAAAATTACACCCACGGTAGGTTTTTGGTCACATATGCCAAGCAATTTTTTCATAAAGATTTCAATAGTATGGAAAAAAAATGACCGTCAACCGTCTTCGCTGTTTGACTTTAAATTCCATTTACATTACTAATAATTTGCCCTTAAGAAAATAAAATTATCATCGAACACAAAGCATTATAGTATTTATTTTAAAACTTGTTTCTCGAAGCCATACCTCGCCAAGGCCACGCAGAACAAAGTTGCAAATAATTTGCCCCCAATAGCATCAAAACGCAAGAAAACGTCATCTTCTTTTCCATTTTTCTGAAAGAGAATTGGTAAACTAACTACAACATATATTTTCCTTTAAGGTGGGTCACAACAGTTTCCAGAATGTTTTAGCACGTCTACTTTGATAGCAACTCTTTTTTTCAGTTTACAGGACAGTACTGATATCAAACAAATGTCCTATCATTGGTAAACAAGTTATAGTAATCAGAGCCACCCTAAATTTTTGGTAAATTCAAGGTGGCTCCAGTCTGAATCTGCTTCCACAAATTTTATTAAAGTTGACAAAAGCTTGCATCTTAACAAGCTGATCACAGTTTGATAATTAATTAGACATAAGAGCTCTCCCGACTCGTTTTCAATTCGTCTTCATCGTTTTTCCTTCCCAATCCTATCTGACACTAGTGATATCTTAGGGCTCGACTACGGGTAGCCTATTTTGAGTTCGAAATCGATCGATGTGCTGGACGAATTCTCGAATGATTAAAAGCTCCAGATGATTATTCATCGGAAAGCAAACGCTGTGTTTTTGTAAACGTTTTTTTTTTTCAATAATGTTTTTTTAAGAATTGGAAAAGAAAACGCTGTGCTTCGGTAAATGTTTCATTTATTTTTTTTTAATATAGACATATTCGTTATATAAAAAAATAAAAAAATAAATAAATAAATAAAAAATTAAAGATAAAAATTGCTCTGTACTGTAAGATTAGGACCCACTGCGCCATAATTGCACTAAGGAAATTGGTGAAACATATTCATTATATTGGTTTCCACAGAAACGCTGGGTTGTTAGAACAGCGGGCTCAAGTTAAAAGAGTCGTGCGACAGTCGTACGAGTGGATGGCTGGTTCCAGCTTATCCCTCATTTAAGTCGTCGCTGAGCTCGTTCAGGTGGGAGTGAAAATTTGTTTTTCTGGAAATGTTTCTCATTCGTACATTCGTGGATTTGTTTAGACCTTGGACAATGGCGTCATTCGTCGCCAAGACAATGGAGCTGGAGTAATGGAAGACAGTACAACTCGATGTAATTTCGAGCGACTACGTTTGGACACAAGCCACAAATGGACTCGCGTTATTCAATTAATACAAATTAAAACTCCATTCTCAGCCTTTCATAAATCATTATTCGAGTTCAGTGGCTCACAGCCACTTTGATTGAGTTATGGTTAAACACCGCTACCTCAAATCCTCAAGGGAAATGAAAAAAATGGTTCTAAATAAAGAGAGTTCAAGATAGTATATGTCTCAATTCAAGGGAAAATGATTTGATTTCGAGTTCAATATAATCGAGTTTGAGATAGCGAGGCCGAAATTAAGGGTGTTCTTAATGGGCTTTACTGTTGCTATGGTAAAGTTTTGCTTCATGAAAAATGCCATAACTTGCTCACTAATAATTAAGCATTTGTTTGGCACCATTATTTCAGCATCAACTAATTAAAAACGAAAGATAGCAATAATCCACGAAAGAAGAAGTGTTAAAAAATTCTGGAAACCATTAAAAGCTACCTTAACGAGACATCTCGATGTTGCTTCTGTCGCATAAAGCTGAATTCCCCGACCGAACTTGCGTTAATTTATGTTTAGGCTTCGCTACTCGAAATCCGTTAAGATTATCACACGGCCTTGTTGGTGTTTGTTAAACTGATGGGTTTTCCACCGTTTCGGTCTATTTTTTGCGTGTGTCTGTATGTCTTTTTTTATGAAATTCTGATAAAACCGAAGGCCTGGTGTAAAACGATTTAGATCCAAATATTTTTAATATGCTACGCCGGCCCCTATTACTTCAACGTGTCAGATAAATCTAATCTGGACAAGCGGATTTTTGCAACTGTATATTGTTAAGGAACGTAAACGAGAGCGACACTACCCGGCGACACTGTCAATCTGTGCTTAGCAGTTTGTCTGATGGTTTCACTGGAGATTCTTGATCGCTCGCCGCCTGGCTTCCCACGCACAGTTCTGCGGCAGCCAGTTTCGTTAGTATTCTATTTTTCATACCATTTGGTTACTCAGGCAAACAAACGTAGCTGACTTAATCTCAGAAAAAAATAAATACACAGGCTTATATGCTGAACAGCTCAAAGTTTTGGCGAGCAACTGGCATCATAAATCATTAAACAAAGTTTAGTATGCACTGGCTTAAACAAATGCAGGAAAAAGTGGCTGCAATCGTGAAATTTACCGTCTAACTTGCAGTTGAAAGAACCGAGCTCTTTAACTGCTGTTTTCGTTGCTTTACTTCAAACAATTGTTACTCTTAACACGATTGTTTTAGCACAGCATTTTTGACATGTCAGTAAAGTCCAGTGTGAAATTAATGCCAGAATGACTGATGCGTTGTGAAATTAGTGAGGAATTATTTAATTATGTTTCAAGGAAATGTTCTTACAAATTGCAAACACTTGTTGCCACATATGTCCGACAAACTCATTATACTTCTTGCGTACATATGCTCAATCATTAGATTAGATTAGATTACAGAATACGACTCAGTCTCTGGCACTTGTTATTGCCCCTGTTGTTCAACAGAATTATACAAACGGCGTTCACACCAGAGAGAAATGATTAAAATTAAAAGAAAGAAATCTATTACCGAACAATTGTAAAACTAAGCATTTTGTCACACAGAGCTCGAGTGTTGGCGGTATAGGGAGGTTTATGGCACAAAATCGCACAAAAATCCCTGGCGATCAGAAATGTTTGAAAAATACATTGTGCCTGGAAAGCTTACCTGCTGTATTATCGAATCTCTTCCTATAATACTGAGAAGCAAGCAGTAAGGGGTGTTTGTTGCTAACAAACGAAGTGGTTTGTTGGAACGAAACAATGAAGCCTTTGTTATGTTCAGCATTCAATTTAACACGTATCTCTGTTAAAAATTCCATCTATTTGCGGACCAGTAAGCTTGAACCAAATTTGCTTGGAAACTCTAACTGTACAGAAAACATTTGCTCAATTAATTTACGCTAGACAGGTCTCGTGCTGTTCCAGTTTTCTATTACAGTAATGGTAATAGGACTGAGTGGAGTTCAATTCGGTCTGTTATCATAAGAGCCGGATAACAAAATTGGGCGACCGCACAGCGGGAGTCCAATTTGTTTATCGCGAGTATGATTACAGACCGAAAATATAATTGGACGACACAAAGTCTTATCACCAATTAATCATAAAAATTACAATTTCCGAGAAAAGAAGAATAGCCAAGTTATGAAAGAAAGGAAATTTGCAATAAAATACCTACAAAGGAGATGTAAACATTCTAAGCCCACCGTGCTTCCTACCGGCAATTAGGCGCCAAAAACACAAAAGCAAGCGCGCGCACCCACGCACTTAACTACAACTTTGAATGTGATTGGTTGATATCAACTACAGCTTTGAATGTGATTGGCTATTGAACTGTCCGATAACAAACTGTCTTATAACAAACTGTCCAATAGCAAACGGTCCAATAACAACTTGACAAGTGAATTAGTGGAAACTATGAGTTTTTTAGACCAATCACAATCGAGGAAATTGTAATTTTTATGATTATACGTTGAAAAGAAAAAGTAAAAACAAACAAAACAAAACAATAAGAAAAAAATCTAAGCAAACTGAAATGACGCCCACGAATTGCAAATTTCTTGGTGAGTTTTCGCATGTTTATTTTTATCAGGTTTATTGCTGTGTGACCGTAGAAAATCACGCAGTATTTATCAAGTTTAATTGCAAATTTTATAATTTGATTCTTGGTTGCAAACCTGTTTGGAACAAAGTTTTAAATAAACGGACACTAATTCCGGTTAAAGACGCTTAGTGTCCATTTCTTGATCATTTTTTTTTAATTTCGTAAATCAATTGCTGGTCTTTCCGAGGTTTAATAAGGCTAATCAGCTGCAAGACTCTAACAACTTGATGTTTTACAAAGTTGTAGCCCAACAGATCTCTTCGCTATGGCGGCCCGACAAGGCCGTCGCGTATGTTAAAAGATGACTTACCTTCCCACTAAACCGTTTTTACATTAGAAGAAGTATTAATATCTGTGTAAAACTCAATGACAGATGTTTCTTATATACCTGACAGCTACCACATTGGTGCCCCTCTGGGGGATACTAACATGACGTCTGCATAACTTTGGGTGAAACATATCTCCAAGTAAACCACACAAACTTATACCCCGGTGAATTCGGAGTTGTTCATATAGCAATCATTTCAGTATCATATCCCAGATATTTGAATTTTTCCCTTGAGGTATTACAAGTTTTATATATTAATGGTTGGTGGTTGCTTCAGACAAAACTGAGAATTCGTTCGTTAGAACGAAACAGTGAAATCTTCGAAACGTTCAGCATTCAATGTATTTGTCTATCTCTATTAAAAAAAAATCTCTACATGTATTTGTGGACCAGTGATCTTGAACTTTTGCTTGAAAACTTTAAACATTACAAACAACATTTGCTCAATTAATTCATTTACGCTAGACAGAGCTAGTACATGTGGTTTTCCAATTTTCAATCGTGCGTTGAAAAGAAAAAAAAAGAAAAGAAAACCTAGGAAACTCAAACAAAAAGAAACAAAGCAAAGCAAAGTAAAAAAGCCCCAAAGAATTTTAAATTGATTAGTACGTTTTCATATGTTTGTAGCTGTGTGACGGTAGAAAAACGTTCTGTCTTCATCAGGTTTAACCTAGCGCATGCAAAATTTAACAACGCTTATATAACGTACAGAAAAGTAATAACATCTTCAAACCTAGCATTGTTAACTTGTCGTTAGCACAGTGGCAAATGTTGCCAAAAGATGGTTTTCCTTGTACTTTGTGGGCTGTGTAGGGCTCGCGTGGTATTGTGGTGAGACGTGCAACCGCCATATTTTTTTCCTGCGGAGGATTGCTGTCTTGTTTGCAAACCTGTTTAGAACAAAGTGTTTAATAAATGGATACTAATTCCAGTCAAACAGGTTTGGTGTTCGTTGTTTTGCCATTTCCGTAAGAAGTCATAAGTCGATAAAGGGGTCGAATCTTCATTTTATCAAGGAAATTAAAAGAATTTTCTCTCTCTTAAAAATTGTTTTGATCGTGTTACAACCCTCTTTAGCTAACGGGAGGGAATAGGGGAGGGGTGCTTAAATAGCCCAGGATTTTATCTTTTGTTACGGAATCAGCATTTAAGTGAGTGTCTAATTATTAGAAATCATTACAAAGGAATTTGGAAATGCCGCGTGCTTCCAAGTGTGCTACCGAAACTGCTGCGTTTCCTTGATTTTAAGATTTTTAAAATCCATTTCGGAGTTTTACACACTTATTTGAAAAATTTTATGAAATCGAAGTTGCTGGATCTAAAATTGGGCACATTTTAAGATTTGGTGTATTTCTTGATTGCACAGCTCTGCGTCATTAATTCATATTTCAGAAAAAGAAGTTACGAACCAGCAGAAACTACTAGGATAATAATTGAAGCAGAAACCGCCTTAATAGCTTGTAAATTAAATTGTGTAATTTATAGCGATAGCTTTATGGAATAGAACTGTTTTCAATTGAGTGTCGTTAAGCAAACTCAACGTAAGGATTCTGTCCAATCACAGTTACGCAGACAATTCAGTGAACCAATCAATGCTCGAAGCCAACACATGTAAGCAGCGTGAAGCGCGGGAAAAAGTGTGCGAGCAAGTCACGTTTTGGCTTTACTTTTGATTGGACGACAAAGTGGCGCGAGATTTTAAGCCAATTGTTTAGCGTAATAATGCAAAACCAAAGCAAATTATTAAGAACTGATAACTTTCAACACTAAAGTGAAAACGGCTGTAATTTAGCAACCTGAGGTAGTTTAATTGAAACCTAAATCATTGCACCCTTGAGTAGCTTCAATGAATAAAAAGGTAACTGAAAAAAACGACATTTAGATACAGAACATGCCTTTTATTAACCCCTGTTTATTGGAAGCCAAAATATAACACGTATATTGAAACAAATATGACATCAAAACTGTTATGAACTTTATCATGAAGGCAGCTTGTTTCCTTGGTTAAATAAATCGCACGAGGACGTGGAAACATACTCGACCCTGATTGTCAGTTTCGTAGTGCCCAGTCAAATCTTCTCCGTACCAAAACTTCATCTTTTCTCCCTCGATCAGGTAAAACGGGTGGGCAAAATCAGCGAAGACTAACTCATCGGAGTACCTGGCGGAATATGAGGAAGATTTCGTAAGATTAAATGATCTGCCTAGTTGGATTAAGGGAAAGGAACGAGGGGCAACAGACGGGCATGTGTGAAGCTGCTTTGGACCAGTTTTCTTACGAGAATTATTATAGTTGTTAATGAGTGAGTGCCTAGTTGATGAATTAATTTATTGATTGATCATAATTGATACAACGGTGTGGTCATTGTCGTAAAGATCCCAGTCAGTTTATTAAAGATGATTTCCAGTCCGTACTGCATACTCTCGGCACCCCAATGTTTGTGAGTTTCACTCGATGGAATGCGAATCAATGTTATTCGTTCGAACTGCTTACGTTATCTTTGAGACATTGTGAGTTCTTTTCCCAACAGATTCTTTTATTTTTACGGCTACAAAGTTGTTTCATCAATTTATTTCGAAAAGAGCAAAACATAAAGCTTCGCATCCATGATGGCGGTTGACATGAAACTTTGAATTTACTTCAAATAAGTAAATGTGAACGGTCACATTTTGTGACGTCTTACATGAAGCAAAACAAAAAACGTAAACAAACTCTAGAGAGTCCGCAGTACAGACTGGAAATCATCTTTAATTCGTAAACACTCTTTTTCCTTGGCCATCGTAGCTTTAGAAGAAACAAAACACAAACCGCGGTGATAAACATGGAACCAAAACGCATGTTAAACAAAGTTAATTTCCTTGACGTTTCGTATGTACAACATACATCTTCAGAAGTGACCGTTAACTAGATTACAATCGAAATTTAAACGCGAAGAAAAAGAAAAAGACTGGTATCTAATAATATGTAACAAGACTAATAGTTAATAACAAACAGATGAGTCTGCGGGCGAGAAAAAAAAATTACCATAATAATAATAACAATACAAAATATTAGTAAAGAAAAAGTTTTTCACTGCCAACGTTTTCATTCAAGGCTGGCATTCATCTTTAATTGTTGATTGACTGAAAATCAAAGGGAATAAAAAGTATCTTTTTTTTAATCTTGTTTTTATTCATTGGCTATCTCTATTTATCCTAGCTAGCGTCATTGCTAATCGGAATTCAAACAACTAGCCGAAGGATAGAGTGGAGAGGGACAGGAACGTATAAGCTCTTTGCTTGTACAAATTTCTTCTAAAGCATGCTTTATTGTATGGCAAGGTGAAAAAAGATACCATCGTTATTGTCGGGTTGTTGCTGTTTTTGTTGTGCTGTTGTCGATATCACACATTTTACGGTTATCTCATGAATATTTGCTGTTCTTACTCGTCGTGAACGAAAGGCATAGAGTACCACAACCCGCCTCGTCCCTTAGTAAACTCTGGCAGCGGAAAGATCACGTGATCGGCGTCGTCCGTGACGATGATGTTCAGAGGATAGTCTTTGGAGGCACAACCCCACCTGCTGTTATACGCTTCGTTGGCGGCACACCTGTGTAACAATATGAGAATGAACAAAATTTAATTCCGTGATAAAATTTTTTAATTAAACGTTATCAGCCACGAGGACTGCGATCATTAGCAGAAAAATTTCAGTCCTTCATACTCGGAATTGATCAGAAGGCCAGTTGGTCTATGAGAGCCTCCCTATCTTCTTAGCTTGGGAGTTTGGACCGGGGGGGGGGGGGGAAGGGAACAGAGCATTTATTTCAAGTGAGTAAGGGACATTCTGGGATTAAATTGTGGAACTGTTATTAAAGAATTTTCTTTACAAAAACTTTTACTAATAGGGACACGAGAAGGGATCAAAGATCAAGGGTACATGTTACACCAGCTGTCCTTGAAGACATAAACCATTGCATTTGCAGCTATAGGACCATTTCATAATTTGTGTGAAATGTAACTTAGCCGCCGTAAGCTAAGCAATCGAGGCTTGGGTTGGCCTTGTGGACAGCGATTAGAAATCAGTTACCGTGATAACAGGAAAATAGGGACCTTAAGATACGAGGACGGGAAGGCCAGGACGGCAACGGCAGTGGACGCGGGAAACTTTCGCGGGTCCCGTCGTGTCGCCAAAAACAAAATGCTTAAGATGTGCATTTTTGCAAAGGACGGCGACGTCAATAATTCGAACCTCGTACAAGCTATTCACAGACGCAATGACATCCATTAGACTATAAAAGAGACGTGAAGCAAACATCTGTCAATATTTTAATAGAGAAACCATAATTTCCGTATGAAAAAATTAAACGAACAATCTGATCGACCTGCTTCAGATGGCTTTTTACCACAAAAGCGTTTGGGAGTTCTGTCGCCGAAGAATCCTGACTTTTGGTGAACGTTTCAATATCCATGTGTAATTGTAACAAGCGTTATAAAAATCAAACTAACATTGCATCAAGTTCCGGGTAGTGTGAAAAAACAACTAAACATCAGTTTGAAAATGTGCATTTTATTTGCTCGATAGATGCTGCATGGCATTCATTCTGATCTCACAACATTTTATCGACTGTACTTACACTGATGTATTCTCAACGCATGCAGTTTGTATTGAGCTTACACACTCGTGATAGCGTCAAAACAGTGACTGCAGAAACACAAACGAACAGACGAGGAATATTTTTATTCACATTTTCGTATCTCAGCGTAGTATTCTACACTACAATCACGAAAACTGTGAACCGTATAAACATTCCTATCAATATTACTGAAAATAAAGTCGATTGGAACAGTTATCGGGGCAAAACAAGTGCAAAATACTCACGTTTCCGATACGACGGCTAGTCGGGCGAAATGGGGTCCTCGACGAGATGAGGACGGCAGAGAGATGAGTCAAGAGTTCTCGTGCGCATGCCCGGTTGAGCTAATTTACTTCCGGTGGTCGTCCTAGCTCGTCCCGTCCTGGTATCTTAAGGTGCCTAATAATTTGCATTTGTCAAGTAGCAAGGTTTGTAGCATAAGTCAACTTCAGCCTCGCTTCTGCTCAGTAAGCTAAACACGGAATTTAAAATGGGTTATTGTCAAATATGCCACAGATCTAATCTCACCTTATTACACCAGACTCGTACTTGAGTTTTAGCGCTGCTACCAGCTTACTCTCGCCATAGTAATACAAATGACCATAGCCATTATCTCTTGGCTCCACACAAACTGGTAGAGCCTGGGTAATTTGTTTCCATCCGCCGTGTGATGGATCTATAAATCAAGTACGAATAAAGACTGTACTTTACATCTCAGTTATACAACGCGTTCGAGTGGTATACTATGGAATATCCCACTAGTCATTTGTGCTTTCTCTGTACACACACGCGCCTTCATTTGGCGCGAAAATATGCTCGGATATTTGTCCGCCGACATTATCTGTTACTCAAAACTCACAGCTCACAGTTATCCTCGAGCTACGCTCTCGGAAAACTGCGAATTTTGAGACTGACAAATTATGTCCAAGGACAAATATCCGAGCATATTTTCGCGCCAAATGGAGGCTATTGTGTTTATTAACCTTTTTCGCAACACGCGCGTTTTTGAAAATTGGGGAATATCACTCGCATTTCTCAGTTTTAGCGGTGGAATATTCAGTCACGTGACGCGTGATGGATTTTAAGCCATGTTATTATATCCTTAAGTTAACATGCGCGCTGTGATTGGTCAATTTAGTGGGCCGCACTCTCCAGTACGGCCCGCTAAAATTTAAAGCTGTTTTTGTCGCCAAACTGTTCCGTGATTTATCGTCAAGCGTTCTTAACTTTTATAGCAAGTAAAAGTTTAAATTTTTCTTTTCTAAATTGTGTATTAAAGCATGTTCACGACTTAAAAACGATTTCAAATTGACCCATTTTGCTTTCGATGTACTTCAGAAATCCGAAGCCGTTCCTCGTGAATATATAGGAATCGTTCCCAAACCTGTCAGGCACCTAATTACTTTATTTTCTCCTGGCCTACAACTTGATTTTGTGATCACATAATGTAAATCAGCCCCATACTCTTAAAATCTGAATGCTTTGGATTTTACGGTCAAAGGATGAAAATAGCAAATAGTATTTTGATACATATAGGGCTCTGACTCGGGAATGGCACCCGTGGAGCTGGTTTCTTCAAAACGGAAAATTCTCAGAAAAAATGCAAATAAACTGTGCGAGTTTTCCATCGGTTATCAATCTTTTTAAATAGTACTTTTTTTTTACATGTTCAGAAACTAAACATGAAGAGGCCTATAGCTAGGGGAAAAAATGTGCGCTAATTAGCAATCAATCGGCAAGATGCGTTGACGTTGAATTGAATTTCGTACTCAATGGTACCGCAACATTGAATAAAATACTGCAAAGCAAACTATTTGCTTGTTAATGGGTTTGTGTTGCTTGCTCTTTCTGCAAAGCTTTAAAGCAAATACAAAATTACAGTCTCGGTGACTTTTTAGTAATGTTTGGTTTACGAATCAAGATTGGAATAAGTACGAAAAAAATGATAGTAAACAGTTTCTGATCTTCAACTTACAACTGCCTTTACATGCATTACTTTTGCGCTTGCCGTGAAAATTATATTATTATATCGAGCACAAACTAAGACTTAAGTATTTATTTTTTTAAAAGTTACTTTTTCATTAAGTTCATAACGATTTCTCACTTATATCATTCCAGGTTTGCCATAAAGTTTTTCATATGAAATTTAACAGAGAATTCATTCGCTCGTAAATTAATTTTTCAAAAGAGAAGAATATTTTTTATGCTATGTAAATACGTAGAGTTTATTGAGAAACTAATAACCTCATATTTTGGGGGTTGAAGATCGTTACCAATATGACGGCGTTGTCATGAAAACGGATGAATTCACGGAGAATCGTCAACGATCAAAATTTGTTAATTCTGCAATTTAAGCCCACTAACTTGCATATACCTGTGAAAGGCGACTTCAAAAAAGTTCAAGCGCCAAAATTAATACTTTCTTAATAGTCAAATCAACAGCTTTAAACTGCCTTTTGATTGTGAATAAGTCAATAAAAACTTAGATTGGCATTTTAACAGAGCTAGGAATAATTTTAAATATCTTAAAACATAAGGCAATATCGTTCGATAACGTCCATAGTCACAATCCGTCGCTTTATATATGGAGTAGAGCGACATTTACACTGCCTCGAAGCCAGGTTCTAAAAGTTTATGTTAATTAGTGGTATATTTACTTTAACCGTTGCTAATCAGATTACAATTCACTCAATGCCTTTTTTCCCATTCTACTTTTCTCACGTTAGTTTTATTTTTGTATGAGAACTGATCTTTGAAAATCAAGAGGCGAATTTTACCTGGTTTAATTTGTCCAGCTAACTCAAAGGAAATGATTGTGCTTGCCTCGCAAAGAATACCCCCATGGAATATACATCACTCACTTCGATTTTTCTTTCAAAGAGAAAAATAAGGTGTATGCATGTAAGATCGACTATTGCTACAATCTTAAGTTCACGTGTAATTCCATTCAGTTGCTGGAGTTGTGGCAGCCTAATGATTAGGGCGCAGGAGTCTGGATCGAACGGTCCGAGTTGGTGTCCTTGCCGGGGTCATAAACTGTGCATAGTGTTCTTTGGTGAGACACTTTACTACTGACAGTCCCTATATAAAATCTAATGTAATGCTAGAGGTAATCCTGCCATAGAAAGGCATCCAATTCAAGGGAGAGTAGAAAAAAGTACTCCTAGATGACTCGATCGTCCTACGGAAACAGCAGATAAGCTCCGGCCTGATGGGCCATAAGGCTAGAACGCATAGCTGCATGAACCAATCTCTCCCCTAATATGGTCAAGTCGTCAACCTTCTCGCTTGTGGGAGTGGACTCTTCGTCGAATAGAAAGCAATCTGCACCTTTGTTTTTCCGGTGAGTAATTCGAAGTCCGTGGGAGCAATTCCAAAAGTTCTCAGCCATGACTTTATTGCCCACGAGGAAAATCAAACTATATAAACTGTTCACGTTAATATTTTGGATTTAGCTCTGAATTAGTACCAGTCTTTCAAGGCATCCATTAGACTATAAATGTTCCATTATTATGGAAAAAATTACTCTGTACAAGGCGTAAAATCCTAAGTTAGATTTAAAGATTCGTTTTAGGTCATATCTGTAACTAAAAACATACCTGCAGCCATGGCACTGCCTAGAAAAACGAACAAACTGACTTGCAACAACATTTCGAGTAGATCCGGTTCTTTCAAATTTTTCTTCGAATTGCGAGCCTTTTGGAATTAGCTGCGACACCTTTTACTGTATTGTGGTGAAATACTTCAAAGAGATGGTTTTAATAAGCATTGAGAAGAATATATCAATTACTAAAACAAACTAACGTAACTGAAGGGGTACACTGATCTACCTTGTACACACACAAACTGGGTTTTATTTTACTCAAAATAAATTAAGTACTGATTTGTTTGGTTTAAAACTAAGCTATTGACAGAACAAAAGTTTCACCATGGCAATAATGTCCAACTGTATAAAATGTGCTCTTTTGTGTACTAAATGGCCATTTCCGAGTATATTTTAACCTCCGCTTCAAAACTAGGCTTGGTGCAAGATCTAAGGTGTACACTAAACTTGACATTTACACAAAAACTTAGTTACCACACGAAACTTGACGTCAGCCCAGAACTTAACGTCCACACAAAACCCGACTTCTACTCTAAATTTTTAAAACTTCCAAACAAATCTGTAATGTCCACAGAAAACTTGACATCCAATTAAAACTTGACGTCCGTAAGAAAGGTGGCGTCAATACAAAAGTTGACGTCCCCACAAAACCCGTCAACCCTCAATCAGAGACCCCATTAGGGGGAGGGGGCTGCAAGTAGTCCTCATCTTGTTAATTTTGGCCTATATATCCCGTATCAAGTTTTAACTTAAATTGCAAAAATGTACGATTTTCGTACCCGCTATCCCGTTTTATCTTGGCCAGATATTTTATATCCTATTAATTTTCCTTGAATATCCTGTATCTTTTTTTTTTTCCTATCTAAATATCTCTTATCCCTAAAACCCCTTATGGGGCCTCAAAACAGGACTCGACGACACTACACAAAACTTGGTCCGGACGAAGATGGACGTCGACTCTGAAACCGACGTACAACACACAACTTGAAAAACCATCTGAAATGAAATATAGCTTTTTTCTCGTGTAACCATGGTTACAGTGAGATTTTAGACTGTGTTTCTTGTCACTTACTCTTTTGTATATTTGTTAGCATATTTCCCACGTTCAGCTAATTTGAGCTAGGGCTGTAAGAGGGGTGCTTATAATTAAAAGAAACAGTTCCCTCCGATTGTCGCTTGCTTTGCTACTATGAAATCTCTAAACCGTGAAATAAGCTAGAATTTTTGTACAGCGACCATTCTCACTTTCTTTTGCTCACTCGCCCACACTCCCTTTAGCTTATTGTGAATTCACCGTCAGCGAAGTTCAAATTAAAGGTGGGGAAAGGGAAAGAAGCGGGTAAATGTGATATAAGTAAATAGAAGTAATTATTTTTAACTCATTCATTGATCCGCTTTATTCTCATTCCCTACCTTCACTTTGAACCGAGTTAGCCAACATTCAAGAAAGCCAACTTACAATAACACGAAGGAAAGTTGGCGGGTCAACAAATGAAAGTGGGAGTGGTCGTTGTACAAAAATATACCATACCACGATTCGGCGATTTTCATAGTACGAACTAAAAACAACACGACGTACGTATTGTGGAAGATTACGTTTTGATAACAGTGGTTGTGACTGCTGAAAGCCAATTAAGCTGTTATAAGGAGTATGCATGCAATGAATTCTTATTTGTCAATCTATTTTACTCGTACCACATTGGAAGGTGTATAAATCGCGGTGAGAATATCCCAAAGTCTACTTAATCAAGGAAAAAAGGTTCGCTGCGTTAGTTTTTTTCCGAAAATTTTCACGGCAAACAGGACGCCTGGAGGCTCCGTGACTCAGTATAACAGCCCGTTTCTTTAAAACGTATCCTGTTGATATACCGTGTGTTCTTAGAAAACCTGATGTTGTGCTTGGACCTGCATGCGGTGCACTTGGCGCTTGGGATAAAGCTGATCGAAAGTACGCTCTGTATGACGAGAAAAGACGTTACTCGAGATATGCCCAGATGGCACTTTGATCAAAAAAGCTCTCAAGTGATTATACACACAAAATCAATGTATTTATCTCCTAAATTTTTGTGGGACGTTTTATCTTCAGAAAAGGGACATAACCAAAAGAGAATATGGCTCGATTTCTATAATATAGGTATTGACGATGACGTGCATTTGTTTTGGTCTAAAATGAGTCATGATTAGAAGAACTCAGCGGAACGTCACTGCCAAGATCTCCCCTTTCGCCCCACTCGGAGACCCAGGGCCCTACAATAGCTTTCAGGTACCATATTGTAAAGTGAAACAAAGACAAGACAATTTTCTCATGCGTTGAGAATCCATGAACAAAGATAGGCAAGATAACGCCGCGTGTTTAATTTTTAATCAGTTCTTATGACAATTTTGAACATATTTACCCAACTTGTTGGAACTGGAAATTAACTAATATATAAAACATTAATTTCCCCAAACAATTGCCTATGACAGGCGAGAAAGCAACAATTTTCATTTAAAAATCACACAGCTTAAATTAAAAACGAGATAACTTTTGAAGTGTTTAACTTTGTCCTATGTTTTTCAGACAATTCGTTTTCGCGAGGAAATAAAAAATTACCCGATCAGTCCAAGAACTAAAACACATTAAAGAATCAATTGTCTATGTCCGTCAATAATTGTTGCTTGTACTGTGACATGATTTTGCGTAATTCAAACTTTTCTTGGCAAAGTCAGAACAGACATTTTTAAGTTAATAGTTAACATTGCATTGTGGCCTTGAGTGATATGAAAATATTTAGTTACCTTTAATTAAAATTGTCATCAATCTAAATTAAAAATGGTCTTTAAAAAAGATACAGCTGTTTTTCTGCTCCATTCAATACGACAGATTCTGCATTCACAGTTAGGAAACAAGCTGATCCGGATTGAAAAATGCTGTTGCCGCTAGTTTTGGTGGCTGTTATAGTTCCATCCCTTACCCAGCAATTAAGTAAGTACAAGACTTAGTTTAACTTTTGAGCCATAGTTATCTTTCGAAGAAGATTACAGACTTAAGTTTTTTTGCTTTATACACAACCATTTTGCCGGACTAGAATGTGAGAATATAGCAATATTTAGTCAATCATAACTGATATAATTTATTTGACGATGGCTCATTTTTGCACCGGGCCGTGCTCTGTCAGAAAAAGCCCTTGTAATTTTTGTTTTCAATTAATCACGTTTCCAACAACCATTTTTCAATGAAAACGCGGTCACCAGACTTTCTCCTTGTTGGCATGGAAAAAAACAACATCAATGATTGTGGCCTCCAGGGGTTGCTGAATTGATACTTCGAGTTCGTTCGCGTTTTCAGAAGTTGAACATGTAAGGGATCAGAATTGTGTGCAAAAAATTGTGGCATAAAATTCTAGGGTTTGCCAGCCTTGTTTGAAAAATCAGAATCTCAAGCCGATCACATTTTTAAAAAGTTATGTAACTAGTTAAAAATTTGAGTGTGCTAAAGGACTCTTGCCACCGTTTTAAACCATATCAATCTAGGTTTGGTTCAGGTTAACAAGTTGATAATCACATTAAGGAAGTAAAACCCCGCCATGTTTTTCCGCAATGAAACAAGATGGATCTGAATAAGGAACACGCCCTTAGATTCCTAATGCTAAACGACAAAAGGAAAATTCAGTGCTATTCACACATAAATATTCTAGCTAATGCATTTATGTGATATCTTGATGTTGCCAAGGTAACAAGACGTTTGAGTGGTCTCAGTTGAACCTACGACAGGTGTGCCTTGAGTGCACTGGCGACCGTTATGGGGCCATACCAAACTTCCTCTCCGAATCCCATTTAGTGGCCGCCATGAAACTGGTGCACAGAGAAGGAGCGATACGGTAGATTGAATTTGTTTTGTCACTAGTTTGGCGTCGAGCGCAAAGGCCAATCTCGATATATTTTAAAAAATTCTCACTTAATTCCGAGGCTTATTTATTAATCCCTAAACTTCGATGTGCTTTATCTCCTTGAGCTGGGGAGCCAAGTTAGAAATTAAATATATCGAAATTGGCCTATTAAAAGATTACGAGTCACAACTTCGCGTTTCAAGAAAAGACAAGGAAAATAGCTCAGTTTATTTGTATGCAAAGGGCTTAAAGTGGACATCCTTGTGTAATTTGTTTGTTGTGAGGGAGCCTTCAGACTGTTCAATCAATTCATTCTTATGATATCTGAGCCGTCATTAAGCAGCTCTTTTATTTTTTTGTGTATCTTCTCGCCTTATTTCAGTGGAGATCATAATTTCGGATACAATGTTCACTGTAACCCAAATCAATTTCCTCTTTGCGCGGGTTAACAATAAACGAAACTTTCATTAATAAACAAAGTAACTTCTTTCTGGATAACAAAGTAAGCTTAGTTGTGCTCTGCTTTTTATTTCAGCTGCACCCAAAACAAAGCCTACAATAGCCGCTGGGGATGCCATTCGGGCAGCAAGACCCCCCTGAACATTATCATAACAGACCAGAAAAACCAGATTATCTACCCAAGGAGCGAGTTCATCAAGGACTGGAACACCCTGTGGTACGCCATGCCAGGGGTAGACGAGTCCTATTCTAACGAGCTCGTGTTCTCCAACTTGGGTGTTCCGTTTAACCTCGAGAAACATCGGGAGCTCCGAATCTGGTGCGGAGAGGATCTCAAAAACAAGAATGACCATGATAATCAAGGTCGTGTCTGCGTTGATGTCTTCATCAAATACTACTGATCAAAATATTATCCTCAATGACTTGTTTAGTTGTTAACTGAAAGTGGCAATAAAGGATGTAGAAATGTCCTTTAAAATATATGCGTCGATGTTTTTGTTTGTTATAAAATAGTTTACTTCAAAATGACAAGTACCGTTTTTGAAAACTGTTGAAGCATTCAATATTTCGTTCCCTCGTTTATTGTAATTAAGAAATGTTAGTAGGCCACCCTCTGATTGGAACCTCTATTTTGAAACTCTCCTTTTATAAACACTACTTTTCAAGATTTATGAGGAAACGGGTTTGTTGCTATACTACTTTCTTCTTTCCGAGAAGCAGTACATGTATGCGACCCAAATACAGCACAAGCACTTCGGGGTTTTATCTCCGTGCTAAATGCCCGGGCGAAAAAAAAAAAGGTGAAGTCTTTAAATTATTCCTTTTACAATCGTCCACCCATACCTTTACTCAACTCGGTAGATTCGACCCAGAAATCTCATGCTGATGACGTTGTCCCGTACCGTTTCTCTAATTGTTTGTTTAATACCTGCGAACAACAACACCGGGGGCGGGGTACTTCCGTAAAATTCACACAGGTTTGGGTCTTAAAGCTCGACCCTATATAGATGAAGCGAATTAAAACTGATACCTTATTTAAGGGCAAAATACAAAAAAATGACACCTTATAACAACAACAAAAAAAGACTATAATAGCATGAACGGTTGAACTTTATTTCGTTTCTGTAACATTGGAAGTTTACGAATAGTTCAATTTTAACAGATCATTTGTTTCCCTTTTAGCTGGGCATTTACGCACTGTACTTTTAGCTGATGCAATTTAAGTAGCCTATCTAAGGATCACACTGGGAACACATGCCAACAGGGGCAATAATAATACCCTATACCCTATAGGATCGAGAACTTCAAAAACCCTACCCTATCTTGCAACACTTACCTATATAGCCCATATATGGGCGTAACCCCGGGGTACAACAACATTACATCCCCCTGGGTATTGAGGTTTCGGTTTGAATTTTGTCTTACCTAACAACGCAGCCCCCTCTCATTGCTCGCGGCTGCAGATTTGCCTCGCGAAATGTACGCCAAACCTATCAGAGGCGATCTGGTTACAGGAGGCTAAATTTCGCCCAGGCAATGGAACGAGGCGCTGTTTTTGTGACAAGGGTCTATATAGCTTTTCATTTTTGATAATTGATTAGGTTTTCTAAACATTGCCTCAAATCTATCAACCCCCCTGCTTAGCGTCGATTATCTTTAAAAAATTGGTTACATCGTTGTTACTTCGTCGCTTAATTAATAACAAACGAGCTCTGCCGTCCAAACCTTAACCATTGGTTGCCTTCTACGTTGCTGCGAATCATACATGAACGACATATAGTAATTAACAGACCCGGGTAAACAAGAAATAAAAGTTTATCGAAATCACAAGATATAGACGTAGTCTGCTGAATCAGGTGTAAAAAACGACTTTTTTCCTTTAGGTATAAAACAATATTACCATCATCACCATTATCAGTACAAGCGTCTTTGTAATCAGCGGCATTGCTGGATAGAGCAGTTTTTAATTGAGTGTCAAAAGTAATCAGGGAATCACTTTGGTTTTGGTTATAGTTTCGGTTTTACTATGGTGTGAGATTAGCTGAGTGGTTTAGTTGGTTTGATTTTGGTTTTACGACTCTCAGTTGAAAACCGCTCTAATCCTTCTTCTCCTCCTCATCATCATCATCGTAATCATGATCATGATCATGATCATGATCATCATCATCATCATCATCATCATCATCATCATTCTCGGAGTCGACGTCATTATTAAGCCACAAAGCAACAAGCTTCACGTTAGTTTCTTTAGTACTATTACGCAAAAAAGGACAAGTCTTTTTCCGGTGATTTTTAAATACTTTGCGACACGCCTTTCGATATAATCCACTCAGAAACGGTTTTACTACGGTGTGAGATTGGCTGACTGGTTTAGTTGGTTTGGTTTTGGTTTTACGACTCTCAATAGGCCATTTTACAGTTGTGTGCTTAGTCACCTGGCCTCTGACTGTAAGCGAGGCTGGAGGTGACCTTGCTTTGATACAGACCTCTCTGCTTTTCTTATGTAAATGCAAACTAATTAGCTTAAGAACAACTTGATTTACACAACAAAAACAGTGAGGTCTGTATCAAAACAAGGTCACCTCCAGCCTCGCTGCCATCCAAAGGCCAGGTTACTGAACAGACAACTCTAAAAGGGTCTATTGAAAACCACTCTAATCCTCCTCCTCCTCCTCCTCATCATCATCATCACTGCAGTCGTCATCATCATCATCGGTCGCGAAGTTGACGTCATTATTAAGTCACAATGTAACAAGCCTCACGTTAGTTTCTTTAGTATTATTACGCGAAAAAGGACAAGCCTTTTTCCGGTGATTTTTACATACTTTGCGACACGCCTTTCGATATAATTCACTCAGAAACGCGACCAAAAGCGGGTTGATTGCGCTGTGTGAGTGACAAGCCCAAAACGATAACAAGATGGCCTCGAGAGGTAGGGCTTGATCGGGCCAGAAGTACATCAACAGATGCATGACATGCGCGGGAAGCCAACATAATGCAAACGCAGTGACAAGTATGATGAGCATTTTGACAGTTTTCCTGTTATGGGCTTCCCTATTGGGAATTGATGTAAGCGTGTGAATGCCAGGCACCTTGTGCCTCCATAGCTTTCGACAAACAAACGTGTACAACGTTGCAATGAACAGCAGTGGAATAATGTAGAGAAGTATGAACACGAGACAGAAATAAATCTGGAGGGTGCGAAAATGCTCGTACTTCACTGCGCAGTAACTATATCCATCCTGAAGAGGCACGCTTCCGTAAACGACCAGATACGGGCTCATAAGAACGAAAGAGCTGCACCAAATGAAATAATAACCTCTTTTTGATTTTTTGACAAATGGGGTGCGTTTGAAAGGTAACACTATGCAAAAGAAGCGATCGATCGTGATTAACACGTGTGTGAGAATCGAAGCAGCGATTGACAGAGCCAGCGAATATTGAGTGATTTTGCACGTAATATCACCGATTCTCCCAGAAATCCAGATGTTCTGTAGGTAGAGGTACATGACGCAATATGGCATGGCAAAGAAAGTTATCATCAAATCGGCAACAGCCATGTTGGCCACCAAGAGATTTGTGGTTGTCTTCAAGTGCGGTGTCTTAAAAGTGACGTAGATCAACAGTATATTTCCAACTAAGGAGATGACAAAGATGATGACGTAGGCGAGTGTCATTCCAACCCGAAGATTCAGAGGAATTCGATTTTGGTAGAGTTCGCCTTGGTGTTCAAAACTTTCATTAGAACCTTGAAAAGTAAACAGAGATATCACAAGTCTACTTTAAGTATGACGTTTTTTAAGATGAGTAAATTATTTTTCTTTCGTACTCTATTCAAGTATTCATTTCTCATACGCGATTGGTCAAAGTATGTAACTTTCGCTTTTTGACATACCCTCTTAGGGTTAATGGACCGGTTGGTTGGCCAAAGTACGTAATCCATTACTGGCCAACTGTTTTGGAACCAGCCTCCCCATACTCGGTCACACCCCGTCCTAGTAACTTAATAATAAGGAACTAGCTGAGATAAAGCCTGGCCGTGTTGGCGTGTTGGACCTAAAACTGGTGCGCTAGCTAAACGTTAGTTTCTAATACTGTTAGATTTTTACATTAACATACTCGTGCTTTTTTCTTCGCATCGTTATCTTTCAAACTATTTTGTCTTAATATCACTCTTACCATTATGAAAATTTTCCATCTCAGCCCTTGACATTTTGTTTCCTTTTACACAAAGTGGAGCAGGCAAGAGGCAAAAGTGAATTCAATCCTGTTCAGTGAAGTTAAAAATAAAACAATCAAAAATAGTATACTCTAGATCAAGAATCAGTTCGGCGTTCTTTGCAATGAATTAAATGTCGAGATAATCTGTTAAAAATGAACACATACTTGTAAGGATGACGGAACAAAGGAATCATTTCCGTAAGACATATATGTTATTTTCCGGTCGTGGTCGGTCCGTATTGGTAAAAGCTGTGCCCAAGGTTTTGGGTACGGCCCGAGGCCGCAGGTAGAGGGCTGTACTCAAGACCAAGACCACGATTGTTCCCTATACGGACCGACCAAGACCGGCAAATGACGTGTTTGAAAGCAACTTTTGTGTTACTAAATTTCAATTAAAGCCGTTCAGTTCAAATCTGACGTACGCGTGTTTGCAGAATATGTAGGGCTGATTTTACATGTGCCACTGTGCAGGGCTGACTGTATAGGAAAATATTGCATCCAACACGGTTGGATTTTGGCCAAAAATGTTTGTTACGCAACAAAAATTGATGTTAATGTAAAAGAAACGCACGGCTTGAAATAAATTTAAGTAATGAGCTCTAAACGTAAGCGACACACATTCACGAAAACTCAAAAATGGCTTTCTTTGCTGCTTTTTTGGCTCTGTGTTGGACGTTTTCATCTCAAAACCAGTTTTTGCCGAACTCAAAACTGGTTTTTCTCCACCCAAAACCGGTTATTGCTGATCTCATAACCGGTTTTGTCTACCCTGAAAACAGTTTTTGCCTATTTAAAAACCGGTTTTTGCCCACCCAAAACTGGTTTTGCCAATCTCAAAAAAGGTTTTTGTCCACCCTGAACTGAACTGATTTAAAACTATATCAGTGTCTGCCAAACTGAAAACCGGTTTTTGCCAATCTTAAAAGTGGTTTTTGTCCACCCTGAAACTGGTTTAAGTTTTTGCCCATCTCAAAACCAGTTTTTGCCTATTTCCAAACTGGTTTTGCCGATCTCAAAACCGGTTTTTGCCGAATTCAAAGCCAGTTTTTGTCATGCTTAGATGAGGCTATGTAAACACAGAAAAGGTGCTCTATTGCTTAAATATATCAGCTCCGATATCAACCGACCTTTCAGCGTGATATCGCATCTACCAAATAGGCAATCACAGAGAACTGAGATACAATCAAGGCTGTTGCATTTATTTAACTATTTACCGATTTGTTAATGTTTTATAATATCGGCTTTTCTTCTTTTAACTTGGCGTTGGGAACAATACATTTTATGATGATGGTCTAATTATATTAAAAATTGCAGCCCAATAAGGGAACCTAAAACCATGGGACCAAAAACAGGCTAAATGTCTTCCTTTATATCCCAAAGCTATTTTAAATTTTGTATGAGTTCTTTAAGCCTTATCATGTTATCAGTTAGAAATGCTTTTATGTTAATTCCATTTTATAGCTTTTAATTTGGCGCGGTGTTCAGTTCAAATGTCAGGTGAAGTTATCTCAGCTACCTCATTTTAAATTGTTTTAAAAGGCTTTTTGTTTGTTTGATAACAAATCTGTTTCAGGTTTTTTTTTTTTTTAATTAAGTAATCAATATTTCTTGCAGGCTAATCCCCGTTCTTTCACTAACAATATACATCTGAAAAAATAATTGAGCTTTTAATCCGTGGGTTTAATCACTGCAGCAAAAAAGATTCATAGTTTATGTCTCGCTTTTGCCTTGTGATCTTACCGAAAATAGGCCAACGTAATTAAAAAAAAAAAAATGGCCAGACTTTTACATAAAGATCGGTTGTTCAAAAACAGGATTTTATTACCGTCTTTTGCACACGCAAAGAAATTGACTTCTATTGATATTCTGAAGATTATTCAATGATAAAATATCGACATTATTGCGTCAAAAAGAAAATGTTGCGTTATGATTTGTGGCTTATCTCACATTTTCCTTACTATCAAATTAGAATCTCTAGCCCCAGGCATGAAATGCTTACAGAAAACTAGGAAAAGTACAAAATTTAAAACCTTGACTCCGTGTTCTTCGTCTATTTTCAAAATTTTCGACATCAATTGTTTATTAGCTCAACGACATTCTACAGGCGAATTCGAAGGGGAGCGGTTTAGCATGATCTCAACATCTAATGGAAAAATAACGAAAATTGCTCCTTTAATGCTATTTAATTTAAAAAAAACATCCCAAGCTAAAAGAAGGCTGTCGCAGTGCAGCTGCAGCTTTTTTTTTTGTGCTAGTGCTTTGAGTCAACTATATAACAATATTATGAGAAGAAGGGCAAGAAATATCGAGCGCAACCCCGTACCTGCAATTCCAAAGAATCGTCCGGTTGCTTGCTATTCGGAAAGGACGCCGCCGCGTGAATAAGGTTCTTTGAGAACGTGACTGACCGCGTCAGAAGATAAGTAAATTAAGAAGTGGTAAGCCTCCTTAATGGATCAACACAAAATAATTGGTTGGTTATGTACACTAACGGCGCTTTTAGTTTGCGACCTAAAAAGGTGCCATTTAGATCTGTTTGCAATTTGGCGCCGCTAGTAGTTGTATTAATTACGAAAAGGCTAAGATTTGCGTGGAACCTCAACCAATTAGTTTTCGAAATTCACAAAACAAAAATAACGTATGCAGCAAAACACAAAGTCTGAGATTGATTGATAAGAGCATAAGCGAAAAATGGGTAAGATTACCAAGGAATAGAATGGAAAGATTATACCTAAATTGAAATGAGAGGTTTTCTATTGCAGTTGTAAATGCGGATTGAGGTGAAGTCGGTACCTGTTAGCTAATCTTGCTTATT
The DNA here is from genome assembly GCF_042242905.1 of Orbicella faveolata. Classification (NCBI taxonomy): domain Eukaryota; kingdom Metazoa; phylum Cnidaria; class Anthozoa; order Scleractinia; family Merulinidae; genus Orbicella; species Orbicella faveolata. Next base: position 3,298,951 of record NW_028301536.1, on the reverse strand, counting down.
CCAGTTTCGAAAAAGAAATTTTTTGATTTATTAATTCAATCACGAATGTTGACAATTTTGGGGGCTTGTGTTTGGAATACATTTTCCCCGCAGCCCGTTCAAAATGGAGACACTTGAAAAAAAAAAAAGTTAAAATGTAAAGAACGAAAAGGGACAAATAAATTGTTTTGGTCCGCGGTAGCCTTAGATCTTGACAATCGATCTAATACTTGATACACGAAAACGAATTCAAGCCGGTTCCATGGATTTCAACTATAGACTGATTTATTTGGTAACTGGATATCTTTTTAATTTATCACTCGGCAAGATCTTTTAGAATACACTGGAGTTTAAGGAAGATATGTTTCCTCAGTTAGCCTTTACAAGTTAGTTTCATTTGTTTACTTGCTTTCTTAGGTATGTTTGCATTTTAAAAGATATTACTATTGACTTTTTAGAGAAGAAAAACGAAAGTTTTAACAAAAATTAATACCAAAACGTCTCTGAAGACTACAAAACGTTTTACGGCTTGCAAAGGCGTCATGACAAATCAAATGCGCTTGTTATGCTTGCCAAATGCAAGCCTTCACGAAAATCAAACTATCTGCTATTATTTTAAATCATATTTTGAAATAATAACCAAGAAAATGACAAACAGAAAAATCGCAATTGATAAACGGTGAATTGGCGACGTAAATTTTGTCTGCATTAGAACGGCTTTCTTTCCTGTTAGACAGATCGACACCTTTATTTAAAACTAAAAATTTAAAGGTGAAATTTTCAGGGTTGTCCCTTCAGGGAGCTTAAAAAGCATCTCTGCTTTCCTGTTACTGAAAATAATGCTATTAAGTACTGATTGAATTTCAAATCATGTTTAACCTGGGAACACAGACGAATTTTCGGCTTTTGTTCCTATCAGATCAATGTTTCGCACCACATTTTACATTTAGTCAAGAGCAAATGCTTCCATGGATCATGATCTGGGCGAAATTCGGTTTGCAATTTTTTATACAATGTATGTTTTCCTTTTAACACACATGGCCGCGATGATCAGAGTAGTTATAAATTCAAAGCTTACAATTTCGCCATGAATCTGAACCTAAAGGTGAAACTTTGTATCCGGCAAATACTGATCATACAACTGGACTTTCTACGTCATTATGCAACGGAAATTTGATCTGCAAAATCTTTACGGATTGCTTGGGCTTACTGTGCAGGACGTTTCAAAAATCTGCAAAACCAAAGCCAGTTTCGAAGGAAACGAACCTGATAACTGGATTTCAGTTTGTGTTACTTCTGACTTCCCATAACCCCCATGCCTAAGGGCTGAGGTCGACATGATTTTATTTACTGAAATTTTTAACATTATATGAGCTAGGATTCGGGCCTTAGAATTTTGAAACCAGAAACTGCAGGGGACTGCACACGTTAAACGCTGCCAACGTAGGATCTACAAGAGATCTGATCAGCCAAAAAAAATGTATAAAGACAAACAATAGACTGCAAGGCTGATACTTCGTGAAAGACGTTTCGAGACACCAACATGACAAAAACCGATAAAGCAGGATTGCAACAGTGGACAGCTGTTTGGTCCTTCTTGGGACTTGTCAGCACTGGGTAGCGAGGATATGTAACGCCAGCCCAATAGCCAACGCACATAAATTGCAAAATGACCCCTTCAATATAACAAGTTCCATAGTTTGAACTCAATTGCGTTCCGAAACACGTGTTGCCACATCACGTGTTTCGGGGCGCAAGGAGACAAAGTGTCACGATTGGTGTCTCGAAAAGCAAAACATAAATGTGGCTGGACAAGGCCAGCATAAACATTTAACCGCATGGCCAGCACCATGCTTAGAATTTTGCATTGAGATACCTTTCTTTAATTAAGTAAAATTATGCGTGTGACCGGCCTAGAAAGATAAATTAATTAAGGTTTTCTTTCTCCGAGGCCCTCCATGTTCCTGTCGGTTTCGCCTCGGCTAACATCGAGGAAACATCGGGGGCCTTCGTCGACACACTAGGGAAACAAAACTCACTGTTCGAATTCCACATGGGGACAGTCATGACAGGTGTTTTGTTGACCCCAGCTTAAAATTAACCCCTGTTTTGTGGATTGGTCAACACTAACATGGCAGCAGCCATGACATCCAACAACAGTAATGCCCAGAAGACCGTAAATTGACGTTTCATTTAAGAATTGCGCAATTATGTGTCAGTGTCATAACACTTCTCCATTTGAATGTACAATTATTTCTTTTTGTGTGTGCGTGTGTCTATGTCTGTTTGTTTTGTGTCCCTGGCCTAAAGATGTAAAATATCTTTCCTGTTAACGAGCTGTCAAGAATTTTTAACTCTTAGGCTATTTTGGGTATGCAGCACCCCTATCATTTTGGTTTTTTACTCTATAACATTGTAATTTCTAACTCTGGGGTGAAATAAAGTTGTTGCTGTTACAATGTGAGCATTGATTTCCAAGCAGATACTAGTTATTTGTATAGGATGCCTAAGAGTTTTCCAATTTGCATTGAGATATCGACTGATGGTCAAATTCTTTTTTGCTTGAACAAATTATTTTTGTATTTTATCGTTTTTTTTCACTCGTACGGAATAAAGAATTTTCGTTTCTGTCTACAATTTCCAATATGCTTCGCATTCATTTGCTGTCTTAGTACTACCATGGTTTCGAGACGCACGCAATGATCACGTGCAAGTCCAGGGTTCAAGGTCCAAGCTGTTGTCACCATTCGTAGTTTTACAGTTGTGAGGTGGATCACGTGATTCTTTCTCATCCAACTGAAACGCAGTTTTCAGTCGGATGAAAACGTCTGTATAACAAATCATGTAACCTTAAACTCTTCGTACACTCCTTAGGCATCCTCGACAAATAACTGAATTATTGATTTCTCTGTTTGGAATCGGATAAATAAAATGATAAATATCTTAACTGACCACTCCCACAATGGGGCCTTTCAGGGCCAATGGCCAATTGGATGCTGACGTTGCGTGTTAAAATAGAGAGGTGTTATGACACTCACAAATTAATTGCGAAATTTTTCAAGTAAAAAGACAGTTCATGGTTTTATATGGACGTTGTTGTCGGCTTGCCTGTCATGAGTTGCCGAGCTGATCACGTGCAAGATGTCATTGCTCACAACTAATTAATGTTTATTGCCCTGGACATTTTGAGCAGTACTGACGCGCTTTGTGTGTTTGCGCCTGCACCTGTTTTCATTCTTGTCAATTCTATTTTTTGTCATCTCTTTGAGTTTCATGCGATCTTAAATGGCCGCCATGGGAATGTAAAGGAGTTTAGTGATGAAAAGTTTTGGCCAAGTATAACTTACCTATAGATTAAAGAAAACCTGAAAATAATCGTTTACGAAGAAAGAAAAACACCAAAGAGATAATAATAAACCATAAAGGAACTGGGATGGTCAGATGGAAAAGATTGACACGGATTACAAACGACGAACTCGAAAAATTTAGGCTGAACTTTTCAAGATGAACAAACTGTGACGTAGCTCCTTTAAGGACGGCCTCGTACTTTTAATCTTTTAGTCTAATGATGTTTAACGAAGGATGTAAATAAGAGTGTGAAATAAATCAGCAACACCTAACCAATGTCTTTGGCCTGAGAGAATATCGTCAGAACAATGCTACAATTTTGCTTTGAAATACTGTTTATTACAGTGCAATAATGTACTGTAAACAACTGTAACTACTGAAATTTCCCATCCAGTTGATGTCCTATACACATTGTCGTACTGGTGTCACTGCATGACAAGCACTTTCTAACTCATTGCCTAATCACAGACACGTTTTCATTGTTGCTAATGGACCTTTTTAGCTTAGGCTTCTTGTTGTCCCATTACAAAACACGTGATATTCTCTAGAAAATTGCTCTTTTCTCCGTGTAAACATCAGCCATATACAGGCGAAAATTTGCAAATTTGGAAGCAAGAATTGGGCAACAAACCGCTCAAGCTAAAAAGGCCGTCTGTTTTCTGTTGACCAAAGTTTGTGTCTGTTGATTGGTTGTTACCTCCCGGCCCCCTTTGGAGCGGTCATGTCAGCTGCAGCTAAACCGTGGAAGACAAATAAGTCATTTCCTCACATTACGAATTTTCAAACGTAATGTTAATGTTCTGGTTCACTACTGCCTTTGGAAAAATTTGTTTCATATACATTGTAAGGTATTATCATACATCAGAGCAAGGGTAAACTTTAACACAGGTGAAATTAATTAAACCACGACATTTCACCTATCTTCTCACACGTGAAGATTTGCAACTTGTATACCTTAGATTTTATTTCTCAGGGCCCCCATAAAATGTTTCGTTTCCCATCTAGCCCTCTCTCTCTCTCGTAACTATGAGTCCGTCGGTCGGTTAAAGAAATAAAAAGATAAAATAAAAGCGAAAAAAGAAAAATGGTGACCAGTGACAAATAAATGATTCCAAGTTTCAACGGAGCCGATATCTCTTAAGAGGTGTTCGAGAACATTAACGTCTTCATATGGGCTGATCAGTCCCTTTAAGATGTGCTCAAAACGTATTAAGTTTGGAAACACCTGAAAATGGGAGTAAGCAAGGGATCAAGGACAATTTTTTTCACTCGTTCAAAAACCTGAGTTTTTGGAGGTGGGAAAGGAAGCCTTCCTCTTTTTTGATCATGATCAAAGTGTTTGTAAATTAAATCATTTTTACTTCGTATCTGTAAGTTTTATTCATGTAAAGCGTGCAATTGATTATTCTTTTAATAACGTTACAAAAAGTTCAATTATGTTATCGATATCAAGTTTTAAGCACAGGAAGCCATTAACAGGTCCGATTACAAAATTCGTGTTCGTGTACTTGATCACTATTAGATTTCTTCCTTTGACTAAAATAAAGTCCCTCCTTATATTCACAAAAACGTTTAGAACTTCTATTTGTCACTGAATTTTGTCCAATTTACTGTTAGTAACAGGCTTCGGTAAGTCTATTTTTTTCCGCACTTTTTTCCTATTGACACGATACATGACGCGATATGATACGATAAGCTATGATATACTGATATGATAGGTAAAAGCTTCGTGTTGTCCAACTATGTTTTTAATTCACACTTAAATTCAAATGGGACTACTAGGCCACGGGGGATGAGGACAGCATTCCGTCCTATTACCATTATCTATTGTCATTATTAAAGGCAAACACCAAAACTAGAGTCAGAACACGAAAACCGTGCCGAAGCAACTCTGTCTGTTCGGAGGTCCGTGTACTATTTCTATCATTTTATTCCTTTATTACTTTTGTGCCATTTCAAAAGAAAATCAACTATAGTGTTTCCTTAGTGATCCGGTATTAAAAACTTCTATGAGATGCGTGTTGTAAACTTAATTTTAACACAAGGAGGGATCTGTGAAATGGTAGCATATCAGGAAATTAGCGAGGAAACATTACCAAAGATGTTACAGGGAATCCGGCATTCAGATCCACTTACCACAAAATAAAAGCTCGTCTTGGCCTTTTTGGGATAACTCACCAAAAGTAACTGCCTGTTACATGTTACATTTTACATATTGATGCTATTTTTAACTGATCAGCTTTGAAGTCGATTTTATTGGCGATTGGATAGAATTGATTGAAACAATGTATAGTGAGACTTTTCAACTTTGGTCGAATCACCTTTTCATGAGAGAGATCAATAAAAGGAATATCTTTGCCGAAATAGTCGTGCTTTGAAAGGGCTAATTCTTAAGGTATTTCATCAAATAAAAGACACATTTGGTAAAATTTATGCTGATGTTGAATTCATGAGAAGAACAACACAGTACGGTTTTATTATGAATCAAGGAATTTAACATTTATTCTAGCCATGTCCCTACTGCACTGTGAACAGACAAACAGACTTGTGCGAAAATAATTATGTTAATTAGTCGATAATTCAGTCAAAATACGTTTTGTTATAACGTAAATTTGGCTTAACCGTTTACCTGTAAATTAAATTGTTATCAAAGTTCTCAAAAAATACAATTATTTGATTTTAAGACCGAATTTTAAGAAATGGTTGCGAAGTTTCCTCGATGGGATTAACGTTGTTACAGCAACCTAACCTCAAGAATGGCGCGCCCACTTAAACAAAGAAATGAGAACTGCTTAACAATTTGTATTCCTTCTCACCAAAAATCAATATTAGCCTTTTACCGAAAATTTATCCTGCCCATCACGCACGTTATAAAGTACGAAAAACGGGAATATAAGTAATTGTTTTTTGGAAAAATTTTCCGTCGTTGTTTCGATGTTCATGGGCGAGCGTTGCGAGGCTGTATCAAACTTGTGTTCGCTCTACAGAGCTTGTTTTTGCCGGGTTGTTTTGCATACGAATAAAAGGTGTCGATTGTTCTTTGTTTGAAAAGTGAATGGCCAATTTGAAAGGGGAAAAAAAAAAGGAAAAAATCGACTTCAGACGTCCAAACAATATAATTAGACATAATTACATTTTCGCTATGTTTGGATTCGCTGACCTAGCTTTTAATTTTGTCTAGTTTCCAGCTTAAACGGTTTTCACTCAGCAGGGGCAATGGCACATTGATTCCGCCTACTTTCACGAATTACGCACAAGGGTTGTCCGATGCTAAAACCATTGCGATCGAAACCAGTTTCATCGATGATATCCGCTTGATTGGCAGCTTGACAGGCAGGTGGGATTTAATGACAGTTGTCTTAAGATACTATCAATAGTTCTGATATAAGTCACCTTGAAAAGCATAGTTATGTTCCATCGTGTTGTTCAAAAGTGCCAGCTTGCAGCATAATCAACTGCGCTTTCTTTATACGAAGCGGGACATCACACAAACATGCAACCGGATTACAATTCTTCAAGTCATTGGTCCAGCCTTTCGCAGAACTGGTTTTACCCTCCAATAAGTTCGTCCCCCTATTTCGCCATACCGCCAAGTCTACATCCCGACTCCATGAAAAACACCAGTCGATTTTCTGAGCAGATGCTTCACAATCCCCCGGGAGACAAGCCTGTGACTCGATCTCCTCATCTAAACCCGTGTTTATCTCCCTCTTATCCGGCCTCAAACTATGCACTCGGCGCCCGCGGGAGCAGCTATTATTCACGGAATCCACTCCGTCAAGATGTCTTGCTAACAGACCCATATCGACTGGTAGAACGAGGCACAATAAGTCCACACTTCAACCAGATGTTCGAAAGAAATGCCAATTCAAGCATTGAAGGTATAGTGCAAATTTCCATTTTTCGTTTCTCAATCTCATTGAAGGAAACGTTATTGATGTAACATGTGGTTTCAACTAGTTTGTGTATAAACCTATTATGATCCCAACATTTTGTCCATAAAACCCATTATACCAGGCGAGGCGATCAAATGGGGTAATTTTTATTAGGACACACTACAGAAAATGTGTTTTAGTCGGTCGCGAGGTTCCCACCCAAATTGTACGAAGACGATACACAACGGCCAGTATGTTTGCCTGTTGAAAACCGTGCTTGAGTAAAAGTGCATTTCGTATTGATTTTGAAAAGAAAAATATACAACCAAAACAAGCACATTGTTTACGTTTCGTCAATACAAAGATGATTTAAATTCATTCATTTTTCTTTTGGATAATAGGGTTGTTATGGGATCAAATCGTCGCCAATTATTAGCTACTAAAAGACCAAGGTACCCTTTGTAACTATGCCATTCGGCAAAACAAATTTTAGTATTCGGTGCCGTTATAAAAACAAGATTCAAGGATATGTATCTATGGAGAGCTTCTCTCGGGATCTCATGTAAAATACTCGCTCATAAGTTAGTTTATAGGCTAAAACTTCTCAACCAGTAGAAAATGTTTGCCCCGCCAAAGACGTGAAAAAGCGAACTTTCTTTCCGAAAGATGAATAAATTTGGTTGCATTTAAGAAAACGACCCGACTTCTGCCATGGTGCGTTTTGTGTCATTTTATTATTTCTTTTAGAGAGTTTTAACCAAGTCAACTACTTTCGTGCAAGTCAGTTGGTTTTAGTGTCAGTTACAAATCATGATATTTAATCTTGAAAACCCAAACAGTTTAAACGCAGAGAGATAATTGCTATCAATGATAGCTATTAGCTAATCCTTTCTTTCCTTCTGAGGCGAAACTTGCCCCAACTTGTGGAGACAGAAATTTGCTCCAAAGCAGATGAGCTCCGTTTTTAGAGTTTAACTTCTTCCTTTTCAGAAAGGGACATTTTCTAAGGCTTTTTTTATTAAAGATTTTTTTTTTCACTTGTATTAATTTCCATTTGTTTGTTAATCAGCTAACTTTAACACGTTCCAGCTTAAATTTTGGGTGTAACAAAATTTATTCTATGACATCTACATTGACAACCAATTCAACGCCCAACTGTCAATTCGTTTAGAAGCTAACACTGATTGGACAAACTTCACTTTATTGATCGATGATTGACAGTTTACAAATATTCGGAAAGTGCTCGTGCGTGAACTGAAAGGTTTCTTATCTCAATGCGTAGGGAATTTTCTATTTTGTCGCTTTAAACTTCAAAGACTTTTTCCATCGACCTATATAATTCTGTCAAAATATCATTGAATTGCTGTTACTTTCCTGTCTATTTTAGACCTCAACGGTAAATTAGTTCATTTTTACATTTGTGAACGATAGGCAATGGAGAAAAATTCACTTGGCCTTTGTTCATATGCTTATATTTCCTAAGTTGTAATTCACAAAATTAAAACTTCACAACTTCGTTCCGACAATGAGTAAACTTCCAAGTGTAATAAAATGCCACAAGCAAATTGTCTTATGCTGAGCGGGCAAAATGTCAGCTGAAATTGAGAAGGGCTAAGACTTCATACAATAGTAAAAACAGCAGTCATGTCTTTTCATTGTCTACATGAAAGCAAAACTATGAAACCGATTTTTATTAAAAATAATTCACGCGTTTCCACAGATCCTCCTCGCCTGGAAGAAAGCGTTACTCGTCTCATGGAAGATAAAGTCATAAGACCCCAACGAGGCCGCACCGTTTTTTCCGCTCATCAACTGAACGAGCTGGAAAACGTTTTCGTCATCGATCAGTACATCTCGGGACAGCAGAGAAGACGCCTTTCTGCTCAGCTTGGCTTGACAGAGACACAGGTACGAGTCTGGTTTCAGAATCGCCGGATAAAATGGAGGAAGAACAAAATGGAACGAAAGATGAGGGCTTAGCGCTCAAATTGATATGTCAAAAAATGGTTGCCTGGCAAGCGTTCATGTACAATGCGCAAACAATCATTAGGTTGTTTTAGAAAGGAAGATTTCTTTGAAAAGAAATATCACTTGCCCCTCAGTTGTCATTAGTGAGTTTAAACAACCTCGACGGCAACGCTGATGACAACCTTACTGAAATAATTTTCCTATATTTTACTTGCAATGCTCAATGACAGAGCCATCCCAAAACTGAATATGTAGAATAGCGTTGAATTCTCCCCAAAAAAGTCGTCGTTGTGGGTTTGTTCTCATGCACGTAACGCACAAATTGTTCATTTGGTTGTCTGTTTGTAGAAGACGGCTAAGATACGTACCATACTACTACTACTAGAATGTATGCTTTCTTGTGCTCGATTCTTGACTCCTATCCAACCTTCTTAGTTAATGAGGATCCTAACTTAAAAGCAAGCTACAACGGCAGCGAAAACTGGAACGTCTGGCGCTATACAGTTTTTTTAAATTAGAGGAAAAATTTCTTTGCCCGTGCGTTATGAACTTCGTTGAGGCAGTGAGAAGCTATTGAAGTCGAAAGCTATTGGGACTTGAAAGATTACAAAAGCTTTTAAGTTGTGGTAAAATAAAAATAATTAATGTTGAATAGGTGTTCCTAAAGTAGATTGCGGGTCAGTTTATACACAGTATTCCTGTCTGTAAATTTATTGCAGCATTTTGTTAGAGTTTAGTTTTAATGTTGCCAATTTGTGCGTTGTCAGGTTAGTTAACTGGCATTAAGTATGAAAATTTTGAGCCATTTTTCATTTGTCAGTGAAACAAAATTGCCTCTTTGTTAGTGGCCAGAAAATTAATTTTCACGCTGAGATACGGTTTGCTGAAAAATATTTGAAGTTCAGTTTTGTTATAAGTTAAAAGTTCCGAGTTTTAGCAACTATCGACAAGAACATGTAGTGTGACGATGTGTTCGGAAACACGATTCAGCACTGTTCCTTGAATATACTTTAAGTGCCTTCGCCGGACTCTTTGAATAGTACAGAGTGGAGTAAATTTTCTGTTTGAGACGTAAGACACTAAGCAAAATCCATTGACTTACGGTTCTTTACAAGACTAATTTGTTTAAGTGTCTTATGTTGACTATTCATCCTTAGCTAACTGTTAATCAAACTAAGTTACGCATCAATAAAGGTTACCAGTTACGATGCAAAACGAGGTTATCGCTTAAAAAGAGGAAATTGTTTTAATGCATTTCGTTTCGTTTCATACAAACCTATCTTGCAAACGTATGAGGTAAATATTTGTCATTGTAATTGATGGAAACAATTTGTCGGGCTAAATATACATGTCCTGTTTGTTCACTTTGTAAATAAAAAAAAAATAGAAACAACGACTGTAGATCTCTCTGCGCATATGAGGCGTTTGCATTTAAATGATGAAATAACGATATCATTTCTGTTGACCATATAAACCTCCGACCTCATACTTTATATAAATTAAATATGATTCAGGCTATGTTTTTCTTTCACTTCCCTCGTCGTTAAAGGAGAGTTTTGGAGTTTTGCGCTGTTAAGTTCATGTTTCGTTTTTTCTTCGGATTCCACAGAGTCCCTTCCGAATATACGCCCAATTATGTTTTTCGAAAAGGGAAAATTTCCTTCCAGTCCTCGTAATACGTCTACCGAAAAACTTCCGTAGATTAACAATAAAATGTCACTATAAAAAAAGATCTTGTACAGAGTTGAATCATTTATTAAGCTATTCCTCATGTTTGCCTAGACTGCAGTTATATTATGCCTGCGCCACTTTCTACCCAAGAGTGACCTTAGCTTCAGCGTGTTCAATAAACCGTCTTTAGATAAGTGGCGAATCCTATAGAGCCTGCACGGGGAATACTGCACATGGCTTGGTCACATGGCTCGAAGGGTAAGCACATTTTAGCGATCGAGAGAACAAGCGACCGCATTTTGACCAGGAAAGCTTGGGAGGAGAAGAAAAGTACGTCCAACGTCCTCTATATTTTACGACCCGAAATAGCGGTCGGACACCCGAACTAAGCCCTACAAAAGTGTTTGCACCACCGGCACGCTATGCAATACACTTACCTCTTCACATTCAAACACAGGCTTTATTTTATTCATGTCTAAACTTTATCTAATAATGGCTAACTCTTCGGCAGTAAAAAACATGTTGCTATCGCAGAATCAATGCGGCTCCCAGTTTAGCAGGATCCATATCTTCCCCTTGTTAGTGTACTGTTCATTCGACTTGAAAAGCAATTTTAGAATTTGCTGGAGTTCACACATGCTGGAAGCTTGATTTTCCCTTTTCAAGGAGAAGGTCACTCCAAAAAACGTATATTTTTTGTTAACGCTAATAAAAACGTGCAAGGCTTAGCCACTCACCGAAGTTTCAGCCTCTAAAGTGCAGGTTTTCCTTATAAAATTTGTCTCTAAAGAAGACCAAAATTCGAACATCGTCGCCGCTATTTTGAACAGTACTCAGCAGCACTAGCCAGGCCGCGTTTTCGTGACGTCAGTTCCGTCCAATTGCTTCCGAAGAACCTTTTAAGTGCCACTCTGGATTATGGCTGCTCTTGAGCCATATTATTTTGAGCCAAACATGCTCCAAACTCCGAAATGATAGGATTGAAGATAGTGACGTGGATAATCGTTCGGAAAAAATAAAGATTTTGCTGAGCTTGTCAAGGATGCCAAGTCAGTTGCAGGTTTTTCTCCTTCCCGCCAATTTCGAGTCGGACGGAATGACGTCACCTAAACACGGCCTGGCTGCCAAGACAGTTGCAAAATGTCGGCCTCCGAAGTCGCTTCTTTCGAGACAAATTACTTCAGGATAGCGGGCACTTCAGAGACTGAAATTTCTGTGAGTGGAAAAGCTGAATGTTTACTCGCTATAGACGGAGACAAAAAAGATAAGCTTTTCGGAGTGACTTTCTCCTTTAACGGCATAACAATGTAATTTGGGGGTAGCATGTGTAGTTGACTTATAAGTTTGAGTGACAGCGATTGTCTAATTTAACATATAAAAAACGGTTCACTTCCTGTAAGATGTTAAAAATATACTTATTGGCTTTTCGTTTTGTTCTAAGGTGTTTTCATAGTACTTCTGCATGTCTCAGTGGGTATTGTTTTTATTTAATTACGTTCACCAAAACATGTCTTTTGTACAATAAGCCACTTGCTGAGCTCTGAAAACGCTACCAAGAACAAAAGAGCACGATTAGTTTTCTGCATTAAGTATGATCTATGTAGATCTTGGTTACTTAGCGACAGGTTACAGAAGAGAAGCATTCGGAGCCCTTTTAAGAAAACGAGCGGCCTTGTTTCAATAAAATTATTGAAAAGCAAAAGGCAGGTAACACGAGAAACTTATGCTCGCACCCGACTGACACCTGTTTCGGCAGAGAGGTGAATAGAATTATATATGTTAAGAATCAGAGCGCTAATTTTTCTCTCCTTGTAAGCTTTGTTTTATATAGTGTCATGCCTTCGCCTATAATTTTGTAATAATTGTTCCCGTGTTTTCTCATGTTTTCCAGCAGTTCTTTGATAAGAATTTGATGGTCTTTCAATGGGGAACATAAACACAGAATAATAAACGTCTAAATGGACAAAAGTATTTTAATGAAACAACATGATAGGTAACCGCTACGGCCCAGTCGTTTAATGATAAAAAGTATTATTCACAGTTTCAGACATCGTACTACACTCTACATTTTCTTTTCTTGGAAGACTATTGTTTTTCCGTCCCATGCTGAATATTCTTATTTTTCTGCCGATTTTAGGCTGAGAATATTGTTGTACAGTGTTCTTGGATTCAAACCTGATATGACGAAAATAACCTCTTGCAAAAATGTTATTGTACTATGGCATCGAACGTACAGCTAGCCCCTGTTTCTACCGTTTTTGGCTAGTTTACCGTTAAGAGAAAGGAAGAACTTTATAAGGTTTAGTTAAAAATACATGATCGTATTGTATTGACACATTCTCAGCCCACAAAATTATTCTTTACAATTTAGCCTCGGTTTGTTAATTTCGCAAATTTAAGCCTCGCTATTCCTATGAAATATATTCGTATAAAAAAGAATGTACTACTAAGCAAGTTCTTGCTCGACATTTAGAAGCTGTACGCGAATACACGCGATACCTTCTTGTGTTATCGGTTTAATTGATAAAGCTGTTTTATCGCTAACATTACATACGTAGTGCTTTTGTCCGCTTTTGAACAAAGGTGTTAAGACCGCCACACGAATTTATCTCGTCCAGTATTACTAGAAGGATAGTTTGAGCCAGTTCCCTGCAAACTATGGTTTATTTTCGATGTATTAACTTCTGTAAACAGAGATTCATTTACTTTAAACAAAATGCTGTCGCGGTGAAATTTATTTCCCTGGCTTGAATTGCGATCCATTTGCTATCGTTGCGCGCACTGTATTGAAAATTATCTTGAAATTCTCGAGCTCAGTGTCTCTTACCAAGTGCTTTTAAAACATTAAATTAAAGGTAGAGATTCTAGATGTATATAGAATGACTTAGTACATTGTTGTTTAAATATACGTTGAAGAAAATTAGCCACTCTGTATGAATAAAGAGAGGTATTAAAACTGCTGGCGTTTTGCGAGCAAGTGTCACGTGTCAAATAAAAATCAATCGTACAGTTTTAGAATATTGTCAGCGCTAAATTGTTCGTAGCGTGTGGTATGATAAACTTGTCTTTGTTTTCTCGCGTTCACTAATAACAGGGAAATAGAAATTACAATTTTTACCCACGGAAACACGCTTATAATTTCTCCAAGCTACGTTTATAGGAGGAATGCGTTTGGACATCGAAAAAGCTGTATCCGAAATTTGTGAATTGTGCTTGGAACGAAACAGTTTAGAGCGATGATGAAAAACTTAAATCTGTCCCGATGTGAGCCTATTTTCCTTTTGTTTCAACAGATAAGTTTTTCCGCGTTGTGTTCCCCTTAATTGTGATTATTCAAAAAGAGGGCCATTATTTAAATCAAAGAAATGTTTAAACCCGCACGTACACCAAAAACAATATCGACCTCGTCATTTGCACTTCTGCCAATATATATCCAAAAAAGTTTTCTTGCTCAATCGATTCATATTTACCACAGCTTCTATTATGTGCGATATCATTACAACTTCCATTATGCAATCCTTCTCACTCAACTAATGAAAGACGTGTTTGTTTAAAGACATTTTATTGCATAATTAAAGCAATTAGCCAGTAAACATAACGTCAGGCTGAGGTAATTTTCTTCAAAAAGCTCATTTATACATCTCCTACACCAATTTGTGTTTTTATTATCAGTTCCGCGCTGAGGTTGCAAGGGTACAGGGTAATACATAAGATTAAACTGATTATACAACAAAAATACAACCGTAAAGGTTTCTTGACAAAGACAAAAAGGACTTGAGTTAAACGACGAACAAAGAAACAGACGTATAGTCACAACAAGGAGAATAAACGCCTGCATGTCTCAAATAAAAAGCATCTTGTCTTTGAACATTTCCATCGTGACTATTTCTTTCAGTTGCCAAGCGATTGAGGAGTTGCGCGTAAAAATGTGGCATAGAAAAGTGAAGAGATAATGGGTCCATAGCCTCGTCAGCGCCAAACTTGTTTAACGTTTAACACGCATAGCGTTAAATGCTACACGCGCTTTACACGGCTTAACACGATGAATCTGCAAACCGGTGAGCGATCTCCTCCTTTGAAAGCAACCAGCGAGGCCTTACCTCCTTGCCCTTGCCAAACCTGCTTTCCAAGAAAAGATTTCAACAACGAGGCTCTATTGTCGCATCCCAGAGATATATACAACCATAACCGCGTTGTCGGTTTTGGCTCGCAAATGTCCATGTTTCCTTTCACGCCAATCCCAAGTTCCCCAGCCAGCCTCTTTGCGCCTCACGCCCTGCACAGAGCGAGCTATCCCAGAGCGGTGTTCGCTCCAGAAAGTCGTTACAGCTTGGCGCATAATGTACAGGACATACCTAAGCGAGGCAACCTTCAGGAAGGACATTTGGTTCAAAGTCAAACTTTACAACGAACCCAGGACACGCCTGGTACCAGATACTGGGAGCAACCTAGCAGTGAGTAACTCAAACTAACCTTATAAAACTCCTTTCATTCCCGGTAGATCATATCTTTATTGAATGACTAGTGCAGAATTGCCTTAATACAATCGTTTTGGCGGCCCGAAGTGCATACACATTCTGACTACACATTCGGCATTCATAATATAACCTACATGACAATAATTGAATTTGCTCCTTCTAAGTAAAGCATATATTCTTTTTGTTAATACTCCAGGAAATGACTATTAATGCGGCCATTAGGTTCATGTGGTCTTTTTAAAGCTATTTAGGCGATAAAATGATATATGTAACATTCTTTGCTACCCGTAATTGCTCAATATAATTATGTTTTAAGTCACCGTCACGAGGAACCCCGTACGAGCCCTTGGCCTATAAATTTCAGTGTATGCGTTTCTACATTGGTAAACGATTAGAGAACATGTACATTTCAAGGCAAATTTCACAATACTTGAAACAAGAGATGTTTATTTTTATTTAACTACTTCTGCCAAAATAATTGGCAGGGCTAAACAACGTGTAAATTAATGGCAATTCTTTTTTTTCGGTTGTCAATTAAGGGTCTATATCATGACGTTTCAGTGACAAGATATGTGGACATGAGGGCTTTCTGGTAAAGCGTTTTGGCCACGGAAGACATTATTTTGTCGTCTCAGAGATATATTTACATTTGTATGCCTCCAAAATTTGTTTTGTTTGTGTTTTTAAAACAGAAAAAAAAGCTGCCCTCATTTCTGCGAGAAACACCGGCTACTCGGAACTTAGGTGTTAAAGAAGTTAGAAGAACCAGAATAGAGCATAACTGGAAACATTAACAGCTTAGTAGAAAACAAAATTTCGTTTCTTTATTTTCTGCCCCGCAGGTTACCATAAAATTCCATTAACTCCACTTTTCATGCATAATTTTGTCAATGTCCGAAAAGATTCAGTTAGCGCTTTCCTCAACAAAAATTGTATCTTGTTTTTAATCCAGCCTAATTTGTAATTTATATTATTCTCCTTCTGTCAGGCTATTTTCCCTCCTAAATCTACAGCTCGGCGGTAGTATCAATGAGTTCGCCTCTAATAAACGCCGGAACAATAATATTGAACTAGAGGAAAATTGTAACAGTTCAAACTTGGCAGGTCGGTGGACTAGAGAACTTGGGGAAACAATTTCAGCCGGCGAGAACGTTTCTCCAGCAGAGATGAAAAGTCAAATAAGATTTATATAAACTGCAACTTTTCTTCACTGGGCTCGGTCATAACTAGGTAAATCCCCTGAAAAATCATCTCGAAAACTTTTCCTAGGTTTTTAGAGTGCGACGGACTGAACGCTCGAAATTTCAGAATATAACCTCTCGTTTACGTGATTTGTTAACAGCGTGAAAAATTGTTTTCTGGTGATTTTCATAACCAGACTAATTTGTAAATTTAAACAATTTTCAAATTCACAACGTTGTGAAAGCAAACTTATTTCTATTTCATTCTCTAAATTGTAGTTATATTATTAGATCTGTCATTACGTGGGACTTCTTCATACGACAACGTTTAAATAGCCTTTTTAATGGCATTAATAATCATGATTGAGATCACCTTCCCGTGTTTAATATTCAGGCAGATACATTCTTGATTTTATACATAACATATTATTTTTATTTTTATTATTTGCTCCAGCAAAACCTGAAGTAGTCTTCCTTAAAAGAATCCAAGCTGATCGAGAAACGGATGGCGAACGTCTTCGTTCTTAGAGAAGCTTCGATTTTAAAGGGAGACGAAGAGAGAGCGCACTTCTTTAAAAGGCACAAAACTCTCAGGTTGTTTGAGTGGTCTTCCGGAATCGTCGAGAAACGATATTTGATGACGTTCCAGAAATCTTCGGAAGCTTTCGGGTCATCTTCGAGCGTATTCGAGTCAACACTAGGAATCTTTCGTTAGATTCATTTTGCCCTCGATGAACACAAATAAATTAAAAATGTCCTATGTTTACCAACAGAATTTAGTCATTTCTCCCTGTTTGTTATAAAAAAGTAGACAAAACAGCAAATAACTCGAAAAAAAAAATATAGTAATAACAGCTTATTTTCAATTGCTCTCCAGGTGCAGGGCCACAAGAGAAACCACGACGCATGCGCACTGTGTTCTCTCCTCAACAGCTCGAGAGACTGGAGCGACACTTTAAGATACAGCAGTACGTTGGAAGTGCCCAGCGGATTTACATCGCCTCACAACTTGGTCTTTCAGAGACGCAGGTCAAAGTCTGGTTTCAGAATCGAAGAATTAGATGGAGAAAGCAAGTCCTCGGTGGTGCAATGGCAAAGACTCATGAAGAATCATAAATCACCGCAGGGTTTGAGCAAAGGCATATACGCAAAGTGTTTTTTTTCTTTTCTTTCTCCTCGGGAAGAAACTTTTGGGCAGCCTCATATGGATTCAAGATGGTGACTTTTTTACGGACGTTTGCTTTAACTTGATATAAGCTTAAAACCGTTTTGAACTAGCTAGCAAGAGATTGAAATTAAGATATACCACAAGATTTTTTAATGATATGCATTGTGACTGCAAACATCTCCAATTCAGCAATGTGAAAAACTGGCTAAAATTCCGTCACATTCAAAGTTGGAGTGACAGTTCTGTTTCCCCGGCCCTTATTATCTCGGATCCAGATCTCACTCGGTTTGACGCTGAAAAATGAGATCTCCCTTCCGCTTGGTCGTGTAAGATCTGGGTTGGAGATTTGTTGAACGCCGTTGAAATGGAGAAAATATAGTCAAAATGCCTCATTTTGCTGTAAAGGATTTTAAGAGGATCGCCCGTAATTGCAGTTTAATATGATATACCACAATATGATAAATCATGGGGAATTTCTATAGCTTAATATTGAAAGTACTAAAGTACAGTTTTTATTTAAGTGTTAAATGGTGTGAAGTAGTACTAATGTTGCCGAGACTCAAAGAGTCATCAAAACCTTATAGTTGTTAAATACATTTTTCAGGAATGTTTGAATAATATAAAGATATTTCGCGTTAAGAGTGAGAGGCGAAATATTACTGTGGTCTTGATACTTTAAGAAAGTGATAACTCCGTTCAGCTAATTCACTTTTTAACTGGCCATGAGAGCTAAGAGCGGTTTTCATTTGAGTATCGTGAAAACAAAGTAATCACTCTGGCCAATCACAAATGACGCAGATAATTCATTGAGCCAATCAAAACTCTAAGCAACTTCTTGTAGCTGACCCAAAGCGCGGGAAAACTTGTGCGTGCGAATCACGATTGGTTTTGGTTTTACTTCTGATTGGATGACAAAGTGGTGCGATTTTTTTTTTTTAGGATGTTCACGCTAATTGTTTCTCATCCACGTCATGCATGAGAGAGCGCGCTAAGTAATAAAATGAACAATGACAGGGAAAATGGCCATTGCTATAGCTTTGCCTGGATTTAACGATCTTGGACGTTCGGTGATCCCTATTTTTCTTTTGATGGATAATTTTCTCTATCGATTTTCTACGTTTAGCGAAAAAATTAAGAAAATCTATCGACTAGAAGTTTGAATTTTTTGCAAAATGGACAATCGAATTCTGTTCTTTTTAGCTCTTCGTTTATCTGTGCGACGGTTTGAAATACCTTTTGAAGGGTTACGTTTTGTGAAAACTTTGGTAAAATTTGGAACAATTTATGCAACAGACCCACTTCCACAAAATATGACTAAAATCGTTTGCCTTCGTTAACTCACCTTCGATATTTTTAACTGTAAACCCCTGTAAACCATGATTAATTACGTGCGCCAATTTTTCAAAATCAGGGCAGTTTTCCACACGCTTTATCTCTGAAACGAAGACGGTGAAGCCCAACTATTTTTGCATTTCTGACACAGCTAACTCGTTATCTGACTGCAGCAAAAATTAAAAAAAAATCTATCGACTGGAAAATTTTCGTGCGAACGTCCTTAAGCTAATTGCGTAGCGCAGTAATGCAAAACCAGAGCAAATGCGAATTAAATGTATTTTGGATACTAAAATGAAAACCGCTTTATAATCAATAAATCAGATTTTTAGCTTGGTGATCGAGTTTTCAACTTAAGATAAGCTCCGGCTCCTCCCGTAAACTATCACCCGCAGATAGATAGAGCAGTTTGACTAACAACCTATGCTTCCCCTGGAGTTAAAGGGTTCACGAAGGGCTGTTGATTTAACCAATCAGAAAGGACGTGCTGTCTTTCTAACAAATTTGGTGTTTAGTTTACACGAGTTTACCCGCGCCTGCCGTTGGCCCTAGCCATTTTGATATGATGACCATTGCGCTATTTGTTGTCGCAAATGGCTTTGAGATTAATAATGCTATTTTAATAACAGTCAGTTTATGAAATTAATGGGTTACTAGATAAAGAATCGATAGATAAATGAGGTCAATTTGCCTTTGTGCAGCCCATGTTTGGGTCACAGCCGAGTGACAGACTCTACTCCAAGTCGCTTGGACTGCCGAGTGCCGACTCTTTTCCAAGGGCGACTACACTGCTGTTGCGTGTGACCCAAGCATGAGCCTGCTTGTAAGCTTCATATATAACCCACTTGATTGATACTTTTGTTACAATTTGCCTACAACTGAGCATCAATAAATTGCTTTGTTCTTGTAAACGTGGCCATTTCGCTTTTTTGTTCTATGAATCCACTCAGCGTATCACCTTTATCATAAATACTGTTAAAAACCCTCTACCTTAATAGACCAATGAATACAAACACACACTCACTCTATTTAAGTCCTCTCTAACTTCCCCCCATCCCTTCATGTCTTTCTTTCTTTCCTACAGTTTGAACATGAGACTTGGGAACCATCCACAAGCTGAATAAAACGGAAATGTGTCAAGGCTCAATAACGAGAGTTAAAAGGAGAGGTTATTTTTAAAAAAGTCAAAAGGCGCTGGTCTCGTGCTCGCAAACATAATTTCACATTATACAATGGGTAAAGAAACAACCGCGATAGATCAGCGGTTTTTCGTTAAAGACCAGACAAATCCATCATGGCGGACAAGGAGATGGTAGAAAGCAATAAACTCATTTCTTGTTGCAAATGTTCCTTGGAATACGTCAGCGTTGCATGTAACAGGACGCCTTTGTGTGTGGACTGGGGAAGGAATGGCTGGGTAGCTTATGGCGCTTGTTATTCAATTGCTTTGTATCGTCCTCAGGTGGGTTTCAAAGCTGTTCACGCTGATCCCAATTTGCACGTACAGATGAGAATATGTGCCCGTATTTTCAATCTTCCAATCATTGCTGATATTTTTGTGGCGAAATCCGCCATAGCCAGGGCAAACGTGCCACGAAATACAGCAGAATTGGGGTTCTGTCCTCGTGTATTGGTACACAAAAACCGATACAAAAGACCCAACAATATACAATGGCTAAACAAAGGCTCGTAATTAAAGAAAAACAGTACAATGGTTTTTCCCTCAGTGTACCGGTACAACAGGACACAACTGAATTGGGCTACAGTCAGTATTTCTGGAGGAATCCTGTAGCTTAAAAATTTCCTTCAAATTTGATTAACTGTGACATTTGCAATCTTAAAATCCAGTATACGTACAAAATTGTGTGGTATATTTAACAATTATTCCATGAAACCGCGTTGGATATGAAGTGATAAATAACCAACGAGCGCGTAGCGCGAGTTGGTTATGATCACTTCATATCCAACAAGGTCGAATGGAATAATTGTTTTAGTATATTCTTAATCGGGTTTTTGCCGCCGATTTTTATTTCAACAATTTTACAGAGCGGAAAATTTTTAAACTTGGCGCACTGTTTTCCATATAAGGTAAAACTCCGACTAATGGCTCATAGTCGGAGTTTTTGAGCCAATCAGAGAGCTAGAAATGCAATAGTCGGAGCTGAGAATATACTAAAAACTTATATTTGTTCTTTTCATTATTTTTTTTTTAGAGATCTAAATGTGGCTCATTTGGGAGAGTAGAGCATATTCTAAATGGACATAAAGATAGAGTAAATTGTGTTAAATGGATTCCTTGGCCAGAGTTTGGTTGGTTTTTGGTTTTTTTGTGCTGTATTTCTACATGTACTGATGGTGTTACTGTTTGCCAGTAGATACAAGCGTAGCATCTTGTTTCTTAATAATATGGTGTATCCAGTCATGCTCAAGGGGGGAGGGGTGGTGGGGACATGCATGTAGATGTTGTTGGAACATGAGTTGTAGTTCTCTGTAATTTTCAAACCTGACAAAAACAAAACAAAACAAAACAAAACAAAAAACAGATTTTCCTAGATTTGAGCAAATTTAGAAACAACTTGACTGTTTGCTTTCTTTCAGGGGCAGAAAATGAGCTAGTTTCAGGTTCAACCGATAAATTAGTTATTGTTTGGAAGAAAACTGCCAGTCAGGACTGTACAGTAAGTTACATGTTTATAATAAACATTTGTGCCAAGTTGTCAGGGCAGGATAAAACCCAGGTCTGATTGCCTGTAGTCTCCTCCGCAGCCGTTTTTTGGGATGTCACGCAACGCTCCCCCCCAAAGAAACAGCTGCTCACATCCGAACAGCATTCCTTTCACAAAATTAGCCAACCACCGCTTCTGTTCCATTTTCAAGAATGTTTTTCACCAAATTCGCCCTTTGAAACTTGTCCAATCAGAGAATGTTTTTTATCTTTGTATCCCGTCGTAGGAGATGTCACAAATGAATGTACAGATTTCCGGCTTTTGTTTATGGATGCCGAAAAATAGCGGTGGCCCTTGAACGACCTTTCTATTATAGTGTAGCTGAAGACTCTTCAAAGTTTAAGCTAATTATTAGAAGCTTTTAACTCAAAAAATTATTGTTGAGAAGGAAGATATCTATTTTAACTAATAATGGAACCAGGAAATCAAGTAGCTTTGCTCGATTTGTTGACAGAGAGTTCTGAATGCCGCTCTTTCCTCCTGATTTCAATCTGTAGGAAGCGTTTAGCCCTTGATTGACGCTTACAATTTGACTTTTCCAGAAAATACATATTCTCTCATTAGCTGAACATAGTGATGAGCACATGAAGGACATGTACTTAGGGCTTTCATTCACATTTTTTATTTGTCCGTCATGATCATAGCCTGCGAGCACCGCCTATTTTTGGTGACGTGTGGCGTGAAACAAAAGCCAGAAATCCCCTGCATGTTCGCACCACAGGCCTTTTCGCGTGCAAGCTTACATCATTCACACTTTGCCATTACATGTATGTGATCGGTCTGTTCAACAGGGTGCAAAGAAACCACAAACACAAAAGGAAAAGAATGTGGTTCGGATGTGAGCAGCCGCTTCTTTGAGGGGAGCATTGCATGACATCCCAAAAAATGGCTGCGGAGGAGACTAGATCACCTGGGGCAAGTAACTTTTGCTCTTGGGCAAGTGAAAATGTAGGTTTGATGGCATAGTCCATGTGGCAAGTGAAGTTAGCCTCAGTAGTATTGTTAGTGTTAATTTCCAATCAAAAACAATTTCAAAACTTCTGACTGCAAGTTAAGCAAAACAATAAGTGGAAAGCAGGGATTAATTTTAAATCCAAACATACTTTGCTCATGTTTGTTGTGCACCTGTTGGGCAAGTTATATTTTGGTGTTGTTCATGTAACCAATACAATGCTCCACAAGCTAAGGAATGCTGAACAAGCATGTCAAGTGACTGCATGTACGTATACCTGTACATGAAGAGCATTGTAGTTGGTCCCCCTGGGTACTACATGTAAAGTTGCCAAGCCTCGCCCTCTAGAGACGAGCCTCAACACATTTATATCAAGCCAGTTTGGATGCATGAGCCAATTTCTCACATCCAGCTTTACTTTGAGCTGTCACTGATTACAACCTTAATCTCCTTTGAAAACGATATAAACTCAAACCAGTGCAAGAAAAAGAAAATTTCATGTAACTGCATGATGGCACAGTCATGTACCTGCCGGAAATTCCCCAATCTTAGATGACGTTGTTTGTTTGACTGCTAGGAGTCGGACCAGGAAACTTTGGAAACCTTGGGAATAAATTGTCGTCAAAAATGTCGGGATTTTGTCAGAGACTGTACACAATTGTGTGGTTGGGTAATCTTCAAACATCTTGCCAGGGACTTCCCCCTGGGCAGGGGGGGGGGGGCACTGCCATACCTGGGCTATATAGGTATGTGCCGCTGTGAAGGGTATGTTTTTCAAGCAGTTTACTCTAGGATAGGGTATATAAATCAGAGCATTTGGATCTAGAATAGGGTATAATTTTTCACAAAACTGATTAGTTGGTTGAAGATTTTATCTAGACTAAGGAAACCAGGAATTGCCACTCAAAAATATAAAAAAATCAAATCAGCAAGTTTAAATTTATGCAAATCAGCCTCAACAGTGTCGATAGATGTGGGGATTTGGGGAGTTTACTCTAGTATAGGGTAGCAAAATTCAGCTGAACTAGCCCTGGTATAGGCTAAGGGTTCCAGGGTCCCAGCGGCACATCCCCACCCAGAAATTCCCAAAGTACCCCCCCCCCCCCCCGGGGGGACTTCCATGGTTAAAAACTCTGTTGCATGTTGTGACAGTGAAGCCGTTTACAGTGCCACACAAGCTTAATTAGACCTGGTCCACTCACTAATCTTGAATTACAGACAAGCTATATCTACATTGTACTGTAAATGTAGATTTTGGTCAAAGTTTGTTTACCTACTGATACACAGTATTCATTGAGGCAAGCTTTGCTACATGGAATTTATTATAAAATTATTTGTGTTTTTAGTGGGAAGTTTCCAGCATCCTTGAAGGGCACCAGGGGGCAGTGAATTCAGTGGCCGCGATTACCATTCCAGTATCCAATGATGGAAGGACAAGAACTATCATAGTTTCTGCATCTACAGATTCATCAGTCAGGATATGGGGTCGGGAACAATCAGAAGGTGAGATCAGATCTCCCAGAGCAATTAGTCAATAATAATATTATGTGCACATGTTCGTGCAGATTACATGTATTATTAATACCCCCGGTAGTTTATTTATGTTAGTACTCAGTACCGAGGTTTAAACAAGTTACATAGATATACATGTGTACTCTTGTTAGATATTCTTACATTTTTGAAAACAACATTTTTACTTTAGTTGACATTTCCTCTAAGAACATGATGGTGTATACTGTATGTGCATGCATGCTTATAAAGAGTGCTTATTGTGGTGTAGTTATAATGATCAAACAAAGGCATGCCACAAAATATAAAGGTTAAATCTTTAAAAAAATTTAAATTAAGTGACGGCATGCAAAGAAGATCATGTCTAATAGCTTAAGGCTAGTGGATTTTGCTGCCAGGCTTGTGAGGTATGTCTTTTACTTCCTCAAATGGGGAAGTCTTTTTATTATTATTATTTTTATTTTGGAGGCGGGGGAAATGTCACATTTGAAAATTACTGTATCTTGAGATCAAATTTTGTAGGGACCAGTGAGAATGAGTTTCAGGCTAGTTCATGTGTATCATACATGCAGTTTCAGCTCATCCAGAGGGCAAGAGCGAAAATTAGTTTTCTTTGCACCCTGAAGTAAAGAAATAATGACAAAAAGCAGATAATTAACCCTTGGAGAATTTTTCACTCCTAACTTGTGTGGGTGCCCTGTGGTTTTATTTCTTTTTCATGCAAAGTCTAATAATTAATAAATTTTTATCTCCTGATCTGTCAGGTAACTTTGCCTGTTTACAGACTTTGTCATTTGGAAAAGGCTTCATTTTAGCTGTTGTAATCGCTGTTCTTCCTGGAACAACAGGTATTACTCCTCAAATATACTGCATTTTATGCAAGAGTTTTATTAAGATTTTTTGCAGTAAGACAATTTTTGGTTTTCTCAGGCAGGCAAATCTAAAAAAAATTGAACAGATCTTCCATGTAAGAAAACATTTCCTAATGATGCATCGATGGTCAAACCAGGCACTAGCAAAAATATTCGGACTCACTTAGTTCAAATGCTTCAATCAGTTTGCTTGGGGTGAATGGTACAAGGTTTTAATCGAAACCCCTAGTTACTGTGATCTTCCATGCAATTGAACAGGTGTGTTTTGGAATTTTTGTTAATCCATTTGTACATGTCTACATGTATCAATTTATCATAATCAATATATAAAAAATTATACAGTTTTTAATTAATAATTATTTTGTTATTGATACCAAAAGCTGTACTGACAAGATCATTATTTACAATCCAAAACTTATTCAATGACATTATCTTGTTCAACTACTTTGCAGTTCCTGTAATTGCATGTGGAGGAGAAGACAGCAAGGTGCACTTATTCACAGAAAAAGATGAGAAGGTAACTGTACTTGTATACATAAACATGTAAGTCTAACTTATTGATGCACATGTACCTTTTCTTTCTCCTTATCTACTGTAATTTTCTACCCTTTTCGTGTTACCTTTTCTTCACTCACTGCATGCTGGCAGTTTGTAAAGGTACAGAGTTTACTGGGCCATGAAGACTGGATAAGAGGTGTTGACTTTGCATTGGAAGGTTAGTTTCTTGGTTTAATAATTCAACTAATGTAAATTTATATTAGCTAGTGAAAACTAACAAGTTAATGTCCCAACATTTCAGCAACTTCATCATGCTACAATCAAGGAATGAATAAATGAGGGCAAGCTCAAAGGCCTGCAGATTTACATATTAAATGAAGTTAAGTTAGACAAAGACTTAAGAACGGATGAATCTTTTTGTACATTCAAGAGGGGTCTTAATAGTTTGATGTACAACATTTCATTAATTTAACAGTCAAATTTATTCCTGCATTATTTTTTTCAACACTTTGAAACAACTAAGGATGAAGACATTGCAATTAAAGACCGTGTAGGCGCAGTCCCTGAGGACCTCCTCATCTGAAGATTCTAAAGATTCTTTTTTTTTACAGATGGTGGTGATCTTCTTCTTGCTAGTTGTTCTCAGGATAGCTTCATAAGGATCTGGAGAATTTCTCGTGCAAATAAAATACAGGAATACAACACTTTACATGATGAATTAGAAGAACTGAAACTTACCTCAAATGTCTTTAGTGTCACTGATAGAGGTATATATTTAATAATTACATATGTTTCTCTAATAAAAGAACTTTTTCATACAGTTGTAATTTTGAGGAAAGTGCATGATTTCATGAAATAATCAACTACAAGATATATTGATTGACAAATTTATAAACAAACAAATACAGTCATGTATCAAAATTTATCTTGTGTAAGTTACATGACACTTTGTTCGTACATCAGGTATCAGCCACAAAAAGAAAATGCTGGTAAACTGCTGTTCAGTTCCTTGCAAAATTTTGTCCATTGGCTGGCAAATTATCTTCAGTGCTTGCAAATTTTCATTAACTTATCAAAAATTGGAAGACATACTTGCCCTTTGTTCTAGCAAAGTATTGCTCACAGGCTGGAAAAATTCCATTTGACCTTTCAAATGAACTTTCGTTGAAAAATTGTGGGAACAAAGAACAAAATTTGTGCATTTTGCTGGCATTACTTTTGCACAAATAATTAAGGTGTAAAGTGAACTACAGTCATGTATACAGGACTGACTGTGATAGCAAATTCTGTAAATGTTCGAAGCAGTTAGCTCTTCTGTTTGCTCTCAGTGCAAAAGGCTGTTAATTTTTGTCAAATATGTTTTTGTGAGCTTTATAGATTTGCTGTATTGTACAGTACAGTTGAGTACACTGTACTAAAATCAGGTGTGTTTTTCATTTCAGGTGTTGACAATGAGTTTTCAGTTGTATTAGAGTCGGTGTTGACTGGGCATGAAGGGTGGATTTATGGTGTCCACTGGCATCCAGCCATTAGAAAAGGTGAACAAATTCATAAGTTGTTACTCTTAATTACTAAACCAGTTCCAGAAGTGTTCAAATTGCTTCCTTCTGATTGACCAGAAAAATGTTTCTCTGGCCAATCAGCTCAGTCTCCCAGGATGATTACACCCTTCTACTTTGTAAGTTCCCCTGGCCTCCTCATTTTGACCTCAGGAACTTTCTTCCTGATTTTTATTTTTTCTTTTAATTTTTTTTATGAATCTTCTGCCTCTTGAAAGCAATTATTTAATAATTCTTCATGTTTTCCCCTTTGTCGTTATTCTCTTCTGTCATAATATTTTGTAAGGTTAGAGTACTGTACTCACTCTTTCTATTCAATGTCACCCTCCCTCATACACCTACATGTACCTTTAATCTCCCTCTGACAGTGGAGGACTTGGGAAAAGTGCCATCCAGTTGTCTGTTTGTTTGTTCTTTATATTACAGATGATGGCAGCTTCACCCAGCCAATGTCACTGTTGTCTGCATCAATGGACAAGACGTTAATAGTGTGGACACCAGATCAGGAGTCTGGTGTTTGGCTTGAGAAAGTAAGCAATGAAGAATAAAACATTGTCTGGCCATGTACGTGCACATAACATGAGAACAATCCTCCACCAGGTAGTTCTTCTGTTTGGTGGACAATAATTACTTTCATTGATAGGAAAGACTTACACATTTTTTAAACTATCATCTACAGTACAGTACATATAGCTTCTCAAAATTCATGTATATTAGTGGTAGAACCATTGGGCCACTCACATCAAATTAGAGAGCGGAAAAGAGTTTGGTACTTTCCTGCTTTGTGGTGGCCATTTTGAATTGTAATGTGCATGTACATGTATGCTCCCAACTGCTGCAAGATGAGATATTTGTGAACTGGCCAGAGCTCTAAAATGTTGTAATTCTAGTTAAACGTGACTTCCTGATAGTTGCAAAATAAATATCTATCGATACCCCGCAAGAAAAACCAGTCATTCAAATTTGCAAAAACGGGTTCCCGCAAAATACAAGCGCAAAATTAATTAAAACTTCTGCAAAAGTTTAGCGCCACATGGTAAATTGATGGGATTCTCCTGTCTCTCCCTTGTGAAAACTCAAAATAAAGTCCCTTGTACAAGCGTACCCCTTACTTATCAGCATCTTTCACTGCTCTTACACTATATTATATTGTGTAGCTTACTGTTCTACTGCTGATCTTCTCCGCCCTTATGCAGGTTCGTGTTGGTGAAGTCGGTGGGACCACTCTTGGTTTCTATGGGGCTGTGTTTAGTCGTGATGGTCAATCCATCCTTGGGCATGGATATCAAGGAGCATTTCATCTGTGGAACAACATAACAAATATGGTATGTGTAGAAACTTTAGGTAAAGTCTCCATACGAACCAAGTGGCCCATCAGGCCAGAGCTTATCCTGGTTTCAGTAGTGTGAAGCAATTAGGAGTATTACTATTCTCCCCTGGATGGGATGGGAATGTTATTCCATCGCAGGGCTACCCCCAGCATTAAGTTAGCTGGTACCCATTCATGCACCAGAGTGTCCGAGAGTGATACTTTGAGAGTAAAGTGTCTTGCCCAAGAGCACAACACAATGTTTGCGGCCAGGACTCAAACCCAGACAGCTTGATCTGGAGATGAGTGCACTAACCATGAGGCCACCACGCCTGCCAGCAAGTGTGTAAAAACCATCAATAATAGCATTATTATCTTCATGGTACACATGTACGACTACACTTGTAATAACATGTTAGTAATGCATACATGTAAAAACAAGCAGTGATATTAAAATTATTACCTATGTGACAGGCATGTATGTTTTAATGCCAGGTGAGGGTGTAGTGCCTTCTTTTGGCTACGCAGCTGTAGTTCTTTGCACGCTTTGCAGACCTAGGACGCTAGTGTATCTTTTTCATCGACGTCTCTTCATAATGGTTTTTGTTTTGTGTGTCAAAAAATACTCCAAGGATATAAAATATACATCTATGCACATGTACAGTGCATGATTTTATTGCATTATTGGAGTGTGGATATCAAAACAATTGCAAAGAAGTCCTTACAGTACTAGAGAAGTGTTACTCATGAATAGGCCAATTTCGATATATTAAACTAACTTTGTTCCGAGACTTAAAGGAATAAAACAAAAGAAAGCAATTATTCGTCCCTCATCCTCTATGTGATTTCTTTCATTTTATTCCCCTGAGCCTCAGATTCAATTTAGAATTTTAATATATCAAGGGAATAAAATAACTTGGCCGTGATTCTTGATTCTTCCAGTAAGTTAGCTTCTTCCAGGCGTTTAGTTAGTCAAGCCTCTCTCTCCTGTTTTGCTCCGCCTTTTTTTTGGCGTGGAGCCCCATCTAACTGATCCCCTGGAAGAGGCCACCAGTAAGTTAACTTATTTTACAATTATCCCTAGTCGTTTACAATTATTATTGACTAGGTAACTAGTAGGTAACCACTAGGAAAAAACGAACCACGCACGATTGAAATGAAAATTAACTTAGATCAAGAATTGCCTTCAATACATGCACCCCTTAGCGTTCAGAGATTATCTCTAGTTCACCGATGTGATGTGCCATAGACAGCAAGCGTCGTGCAAATGCACCAATAAGATTTCTTTGTTTACTTTTGATTGACAGAGTGAAGAGAGATGGGAGCCTGGCGTGACGGTTGGTGGTCACTTTGGTCCTGTTCAGGTAAGACACTAATACCAGGGGCTTAAAACTAGCGGGTCCGAACAGAAAAGGTGTGATGCAGTAAACTGGGTTCTACTAAAACGTGAAGGTTTCGTTCACTTCCACTCTGGAGCGTAAATGTCTAAAGAAATTGTAAGGCACCCCAGCTGTATGAATTAACATCTTTTTTGGTGCATTTTTTGTCCTGAGCTAATGAGAAAAGGCAAGGTTTTCACAGTTGAAAGCAAGATTTCAATCTCGCGCTGTGAATAAGCCCCGGCGAAGCGATCGCAGCATTTCAACGCGAGGTATCATAACATTGTTGGGCGCAACATGTTGCTTGCGTTTGGCCACGCTGTTGCGACGTGTAATTACGACATGTTGGATGTTGTTGGCTCAAGTAAGAAAACTCTCTACTCTGGTATCGAGTAAACTTGTGACGTTCTCATAACAATGCTCAAGCATAAGCAAAATCTATTCAGTTTTGATAGTTTCTTATTGTTTCTGCTTAACGAGTTTGCAGAAGTCCTTGAAGGAAAATCTGACGCATTCAACTTAGTTTATTTGCGTGTTACAGAGAGCACACTTTTTTTACTGAGTGGATGTTTTCAACTGTCAACAAATCTTGACAGAGATTTCTTTCGCTATCTTTTGTCCAGCAATTTCATCAACGCAATAAAAGGCTACCAACATTATGTGTGTTTCTTCAACATAATGAAATTTAAGACTACGAAAATGAAATAGACAAGGAGTTTCGAGAGCTCGAGCAACAAAAGCGAAATCGTTATTCGTGTTGATTAAAGAAAGCGCTACCGCAACTTTACTGATTATCCCTGCTGTCTTCTCATATTAACAGCCATATAATATTTTTTCAAATAGTTTTATCAGTCTTACATGTGAACATGTTTAATAACTAGAGATATCAACGGTAAGCGTTCAATGTATCAGTTTACACGAAAGTTCTTGCGGAAGTCCAGTGGGTCATGTGTATGCATCGAGTGCGATGTTATTCAACCACAATTAATTACACAGAAACATATTGAGAAGTGGGCCTAAGATTGCAAAAGAAATTGTGAAAATACGCCACTGGTGGCTTAAAAATAAATTAATAAAATTCGATTTCCGGTTCGACGAGAGGAGATTTTTGGTAGCATTAATTTCACCGGAAGTGCGGAAGGAGCACTCGTGCCCGTTCTACTCCTCAACACACATTGTGCCAAGAGCGGAATGTCCGTTTCACAGCCCGACCTTTTTCCGCCCTCTTAAGACAGTTGGACCCTGCTATCTTTTCCAATTTCTGTGGTTAACGTAGATGAACAGTTACCTTAAAAATTTTAATTTTTTTATTTTTTCATTCTCTGCATACCACAGGATATTGACTGGGATCCTGTTGATGGACAGTTTCTTGTGAGTGTCAGCAGTGATCAGACAACCAGATTACACGCTCCGTGGAAACAACACGGACGAAAGGTTAGTTCGAGATATATTAGGCGTTTATGTTAAGCAACATACAATTGCTATCGAGGAACGCCTGTTTCTGGACTCTGGAAATTGTTGAACTGAAATGCATGAAGTACTTAGAGCTTCATTAATAAAGCTCTGTGACTCACATGGCCAGCAGCCTTGCAAATTCATTGGAACAAGAGAAAGTGTTTACATTAGAAAAGAGTTCAACTCCCACAGAAAAGGCCATTTTCGATATATTAAAATTCAAACTTGGCTACGAGGCTTGGGAAACAAAACAAAGGAAATCAAATTATTCATCACTCAACTTCGATTCGATTTCGTTTCTTTTATTCCCGCAAGCCTCGGAGCCAAGTTAGAATTTTGATATGTTGAAAATGACCAGTTGGTTTGGGACACCAACATGGCCGCTGTTTCATTGTTTTCCTACACCAATATGGTTGCCCTGACGTCATTTGAAAACTCTCTATGCTATGTGAAGTAGAAATCTTTTCCCTTCATGTTTGGTGGACAAGTTCACTTTAACTTTCACGAAAGCGGCCTGAAGAAACGTCAATAAATTCTTACCTTTGGCGCACGCGTTTACCGGGACTGGAAGACGCATCAATGTATCATCAGAGGTTTTAAAGAGCCATTGTAAAAAATACTTTATTGCATTTACTTGCTACGAAGTTTTGGGGAATATTGGTCTAGTCTCGTGTGTTTTTTCGTTGTTGCTGTTGTTGTTTTTTTTTGTTTTTTGCTTTTGTTTTTGTTTTTGTTTTTGTTTTGTTTTGTTTTGTGTGAGATTTTAATGTTATGGCCAAACCAACGGCAGTAAAGCTTGGTTATGCTAATTACGTTTCCTGCCTTGCGCTTTCTTACATGTTTATGTGTTCTTTACTTCATTATTCGTTGTGCTTTTCCCAGCAGTGCTTGTGGTGTGAAATAGCCCGTCCGCAGGTTCATGGCTATGACATGCAGTGTTTGAGTATGCTCAGTAGATACAGACTGGCATCTGGCGCCGATGAAAAGGTAACGGCATTATGGATTATTGATTTGTCGCGGGCTTTGCAGTGAGCCCGCCATGTACCTGTAGAATGCATGTCCACTTCAATTGTTTTACACCCTTACTTTCTCATTTCAGGTCCTAAGAATATTCAAAGCACCTCGTCAGTTCATGGAGACATTTCAAGGACTTTGCAAAATTAAGGAAAACGATGAGGTACATTTAAATATCAGCCATGTTGAAAGAATTTTACGTCTTTGACATATAATAGAGGCACCTCACTGATGTGGACACTTTGATCAGGACCTTTAACCCTTGTATCAGCGAATTTCGACTTCAGCAACTAACAAATGGCTTTCTATAACTTAACTTCAGGTGGCTGATAGTTTGCCTGTAGGAGCGAGTGTACCTGCTCTTGGACTTTCAAACAAAGCTGTCTATGAAGGTGAGAGACTGAATGCCGGCAATTTAGAAATTTGTAGATTTTGCAAGTTTGCCTTCTTCTTTCATTTTTTCATTTTTTTTTTCTTTTTTTTTTTTTTTTTGTACAGTCTTGTTCAAAGCCATGTTTTGACGTTTGCGTCAATGTTACTATTCTTAGTTATAAATTAATTTATCGATTTCCAAAAAAAGAAAAACCTACTTGGTAGGTGCAAATTTAGCATCAAAGACGAAGGAAGGCGTGAAATGAGAGAGTTGCGTTTTGGGAGCAGATTAATCTGCATACTTATCCAAGGCACTACAACAGTTTGAATCTTACCTTACCTAGAAACAGGCGCCAATTCTTCCCCTACTCCAGAGACTGCAAGCGAGCTCTACAGACGTCCGCGTTCTCTCTCTGATTGGTTGTTATTTGCGCGGGAAAATTCAAAACCGAGTGAGAACCAATCAGAGACGTTGCGCGGATATTGTAGAGCTACGTCATCAGTATGGAATTTTTCATTTCTGGTCCAGTCTCAGACGAGCGGGGAAAAAAAATAAGCACGCCAAGCGATACGTTTTTCTTGACTCAGTCTTAACTCTACTGTCACAATTTTCAAAATTATTTCAACGTGTTGTGTTTACAGGTGACATGGACAGTCTTAGAAGGGACCTGGAAGACCCAGCGAGGCCTATGAAATCATCAGCCTTTGCCAGCGAGGAACCGGCACCGTTCACACCAGTGTCATTAAAAGGTTTGTTATTTCTATTCCTATTTATAATGTTTCCTAGAGCTGTTTACTTGCGACTCCTTGTAACGACAGTAGCAAATACTGCGCCAATCAGAACTGTCCTGTAAAAAACGCGGGAAACCTAGTAGAGCTCGTGGCAAGCGCAGAAAAACTTGTAACTGTTCGAAACCGCGGGAAACAAAAATGCGGGAAAATATCTGCTGTGTCAAGCGCCGGAAAACTTTCATTAAGTTAAAAGCGCGGGAAAAGTTACATGGGTGAGATCAGGGTTGGTTTTTGTTTGAATGTGAGTGGCTGGTTTGACGTAAAATTTCTCTTAGTTCTTTTTTTTTTTTTAAGCCAATTAGGGAACCCAGCTAGTGTGGAAACGAGGCAAATACTAGGATTTTTATCTATTTCACGCATGCAGAGTACAAAGAACCCTGGCAAGTAATCACACTGTCTTTAGATTTTGTTGTAATAAGCGCCGCAGAATTGTTTCAGGCAGAAGGTAATGACTTGCCTTGATATACTACCAAGTTCTCAGAACCAACGATAAAAGTAACGAGCATCGACCAGTAACGAGAAATGATATTTTAAGCTTACCTGAACTGCAAAAATCGTGTCCTCCTCTCAAGTATTAGATGTAAGTCAGCTCCACTGAGGAATTCATCTCGTATATTTGATTTCATTACAGTGTCTTTCATGATCTGTTCTCTTTACTTTTACTTTTAACTTTTCAGAACCTCCAACGGAAGATATCCTTCACGAGAACACACTTTGGCCTGAAGTACAGAAACTGTGAGTGAAAACCTCTGGGCACATTCCACTCTACACTACCTCGATTTTTTGTCCAATTTAGCACCGTTTCTTTGTTGCCAGTTTTTATGTTATCATTAAAGTCAAATAATTTCCTGTATTCTACAACAGTCAAATGATAAAGAAGGAGAAGCGTTGGTTATGGCTTCGCTTATGAGAAAAACATAGAGCCGATAGAAATTGTTAACACTCTTTTTAAATGAGAATATATTTTACATGGGTATCAAGGCTGAAATTTGCAAAATTTTAAAAATATTTTAAGAATAAACCCGAGGCTGAGATTTTGAAAAGAATATAATTTTATGTGTTGAAAATTTGTAAATGCAATACAATTATATGTTTTTAACTAAACTTATAAAATTCTTCCTTTCTCTAAACGGCAAAACTAGCAAAAAAAAAAAAAAAAAAAAAACACCAGTAGGCGTATGTTCGATGCTAAAACCATTTCTGTAAGAAGTCATGTGTGACATATAAGGCTTTCCACATGTTCGCTATAATCGAAGAATATTCACAAGAATATATTTATGTTAGCCTTGAATGGGCAGAAAAATAATATTCAACCTGGGCCGGAAAAACAATATTGTTATAAAAATAGAATGTGTTATTGCTTCTTTGACGTAAGAATTTTATTTTACCATGGAAATCTAGCATTTAGAGAGTTTTCCCCATTTTGAAAGTTTTTTTTTTTGTACATGTAAAAGGGGCTAGGTCACGGTGCTTTAGGTAAATGTGTTTCTTTTGGTTAGTTATGAGCACTAAACTTCAAATTGACAGAGTAACAGCGTTTTACAGGTAAAATCGTGGCCACATAAAAAGCAAACATACTTTCGAGCATGTTCAAACAAAATGAATCAATCAATCAATCAATCAAGTTTTATTTCAAGAAGCTGACAATTAATAGTTGTAAAACTAATGAACTTGTGGCCCTCTGTGTAATCAAACCTCCTTAATCATGTTTCTTATTTAGATCATCTGACTATTTGATTTTCCTAGGGTACGAGAATTGAAGTATGTGTAAATGACATTTTCATACATATGGATGTAAACTTGATAAAAGTTTTGCCGACGTTTTCCAATCTATGCTTCTTTCTATTTTCGTTTTCTATCTATGTTCCCTTTTCGCTTTTTGTGGGTTTCTCTTCACTTCGTTTTCAGTGTCAATCTGTGATTGTAATATTTCAGTTACAAACCAGTTTGTCAGTGTCAAAGTTGCGTATGCTTCCGTGACCTAGAAAACGTCGTCACGCAGCGTGACGACTCAAATAACGGCTTCGTGGGAGACTAGGACTAACCTGAAGCTAACATGTTGTGAGCTAGCTCGTCGAAACAACGTTACTCGAAGGAGAATTGACGCCGAAGATTAACGAGCGTTCTCAACAAAACGCAAAATTTGATCGTTTTTCCTTGTTTTGCGGCTACCTGTAGCAGCTGCATGTGGTAATCTGGAAGAAAGTGATATTTTGTTTATCGTTTCGTTTGCCCTTTCCGTTTGTTTTTACATAGATACGGCCATGGATACGAAATATTTTGTGTGGCTTCAAGTCCTGACGGATCTTTGCTAGCTTCTGCGTGTAAGGTTTGTATCTCTTCTGTTGCTTAAAACACGCTAGAAGTACATCCACAGTGTGTCGGAAAAAACAACCTTGCATACAGGTTGTTTGGTCTGGCTTTTATATGCAACGGCTAAACACGTTCTTGTTAGCCCTATATAGATTGTTTTCTTAAAAAAAGGAAAAGAAACAAATTAATATCTACATTACTTACTTTCGGGCGTAACAGTATCGGCCGTTTAATTTTGGGACACTTTTTATCTCACTTTCGGACGCTTGGCTAAAACATAGCTAACGTAAATTTACGCCCACACAACATGTTTTAGAGTGAAACAAGGTTTTAAAGATACACCGACGAGAATGTAGAAAAACCCTGTCGAACCGTTTAATACGTATCTCAAGCAATGTCTCAACTAGAGTTAGCTCCATAAAGAAAACTAGCGGCTTTGGAGCTATTTAAAAGTGTTATACTGTACTGTAAATATTTCGGACGTTTACAATTTCGTGCGCTTAAAATTTTCAGACAGTTTTATTTTCGGATAATTTTTTGTCCAAAATAAAAATCGTCCATAATTTTTTGCAAGGAATGTATTCAGAATCTTAGACTACTCGTTAATTCCCAGTCCTGTTAAAATTCAAATTACTCGCTCATGCATCCATACACAGATCTTTCGAAATAGCAGATATCAATGCTCTTCTTCAAAGCTTCTAAGAGCAAATGACACAAGTATAAAATATCTCTTTGCACGATTTTCCGTGACGCGTTCTCTTGTTGCCTTTTTAGGCCTCAAAACCGGAACATGCAGCTCTAATATTATGGGATACTGGCACGTGGAGACAAGTTTGCTCGCTTCCCTCGCACGCACTCACTGTAACTCAAATGACTTTTGATCACAGTGGCCAGCGGCTTCTCTCTGTGTCACGTGACCGTTGTTGGTCCGTTTTCAAGAGAAAAATGGAAAGCGAAGAAGGTGAGACTTCTAGGAACGGCTTATTAACCCCTTGTGAGACAACTATCGTTATCCAGACCTCAGAACCAATTGAACCATGAAAAAATGTTGGATTCTATGGAAGTACAAGTATTTTTTAAAATTTATTTAGAGAGAGTAACTAACGTGATGTAACTTGTTTTCTTATTACAGGACCTCTGTTCAGACTCGTGGCTCGGAGTGACAAAAACAATCAACATGCCAGAATTATTTGGTCATGCGCATGGAGTGGAGATGATAAGTACTTCGCTACAGCTTCAAGGGACAAAAAAGTAAGCTCAATCCGGGACCCGGAACTCTCAAGTTGCCCTCCCCCCCCCCGCCCACAAGCCTCCCCCCGCCCTCGTCACCCCTCGTGATCTACAGTGCGTTGTTGTTGTTGCTCATACTGAGTTCTAATATCGATGCTGTTTTTATTTACCGTAGGTTATTATATGGGGTGATAAAGGCCCTGCTGAAGATGATTGGCAAGCGGTTTCCAGTCCTTTAGATATTGGTGAACCGGTTACAGCTGTAGATATCGCACCAGAGGTCACTGAAAACTCCAGGTAGGATATGGTCTGATTTAGCTGTTGAGTCGTCTTAGCTTGTGCACACCAACGTCCTTCAATGAGATAATACAAGTCTTAATTAGTTTTACTGTTAATAATTATTAATCAATTATTAATGAACTATTAATTAATTAATTAATTAATTAATTAATTAATTATCTAACTAGCTCTTGTTAATCTACACAGGTAAAACCAATGTTGGGGATTGGTCTAAATGAAGGAGCACACTGCCCTCTCATTTCGTCAACCCCTTTCCTGTTTATTGTTCGTGCCGTCCTGTCGTTTTTCTCGTCAGTTTATTTTTGTTTGGCTTTTTATTGGCCCTGATTATTTCCCAGCCTTTTTCTCACCGCGGGGCAAGAACCTCAGTTAACTAAGTCTTATAAGCCACTCACTGGCAAAAGCAACATTAGCATGTCAAAAGTTACTCAAAGATTTTATCCAGTGGCAAGGTATGGCGCGTTTTATTGGTTGATGCTGTCTATTGTTATGGTCTTTTTAGATACACTCTTGCTATTGGCTCAGAATCAGGCCGTATCTCTCTTTATTCCTGGTGTCGGAATGGAGACACAAATACAGGTGACCAGTGGATTCTTCTTCAAGCTTTGGAACAATCGTATCCTTGTTTATGAAAAGCTATCTACGTTCGAAAGCTAGGAAATGCGTTGCTGTTTTATAAATCTTCATAGATTTATTAAAATCTTCATAGATTTATCAAAGCTAATGGGTTAATGTAGAGGGAGAGGCTTGTGCTGCTAAAAAATAAATAAATCACCCTGCACTTTGTGAAAAGAACTTATTTCTTCCAATCGATTTTTCCTTTACGTTACCTGTCTTATCCAGCATTTGTCACGTGCTCGCCGTGCGACGGTTGCGATGGAGACGAAAAAGAGACTTTGACGACAGCTCATGTTTACAGCTGGCAAGCTGTGGCTTGGATCACAGTGTTAGAATATTTAATGTGACTATTTCAGCGTGACTAGTTGTGTTACTGTCACACAATACTACCTTGAAATTATTCTCGCCTACATTCAATGTAAGCTATAAACCTTGGATCAAACTGCGCCTGCAATGTGGAGCCCTCTACACAGGCGCTGTGGTTTTAGTTGACGACGGCGCTTCCTTCATGTAAACGTAGCGAAGGGTCTCTGTTTTTGATGGATGACAGCACAACCTGTTTCAAATCAATAGAACAGAGAAGAGACTATCAGTGATAACACTGAAAATATAAATTGCGACGCCTTTTATTGAAATAAAACGATTCAATATTAACGTAAGCTATCCAGAGGCTTTTATTTATTTGACGTTTTTCGTTACAACAAGTGAGGATGATTTAACGAAACGATTCGCAGTTCCCAGTGATAATTTTTTGAAATCTATTTTCAGTTTCGTTGCATGTACTACTAGTGTCATATTGCTCACGTTTTCGTGATCTCATACGTCGCGCGTGGCAACCTAATTTATTTCGCATACTGCTTTACAGCAACCTCACGAAAATAAAACCAACAGGTGGGACAACGTTTCATCAGTCAGGCTGCTAAGTGCTTAAAATAACCATTCACAATTTACCCCGGAAGAGGTTCATGGATCATCCGCCCTTGGTTGCAGGCATGATCCTTTGTCACTGTGCTGTTGAGGCGCCTGGTTGACCAATATCTGATTTACCCTACCCTACATATTATCTTGATTTACTGTTGTATCCGGTAACCCCACTCAAAGTCGCAATTCAAAAGCCGTGTCTACTGTCCTGATAGCCTACAATATCAAATCACTGATATGAAGTCGCCGGATAACCGAATTTGGGCACGGCAAATACCTAATCGTACTTTTTTTTGCTACCTGTTGGCGGCAAACATCACACTTTTTTGGTCTCTCTAAGGTTATAATGGCTCGACTGTGCCTTGCTGAAATACGAATCTAGTCTCGACCAAAGCGCCTGAAATACCATCGAAACATGCCAAAAAGGTTCCATTAGGCATATATTCCTTTTGATTTAATGTTTTTGAGAATGTGGTGGTTTAACGGATTGCTCGGTAGGGTACGGACTTGTCGCTAATCAAGTTTTTCTCTGGAAGTCACGTGAGTCGAGTTCCTGGCCTATCAGGAGTCGAGAATCGTGTCTCTCTTTTCCTCAGCCCTCTCCATTCCACCCCAACCCTATTCCAGACCCCACCCTCACCACCCCTCCAATTGTGCGTGTGACAGTTTTGGTTTTTGCGTGTTTTTTCGCTTCTCACTCCAAAAAGTAAGGAAAACTGGGGTTAGTTTGTCTACATCTTACCGTTATATTGACGTCATATGGCATTCTGTCTTCTTTGAATAAATACTTGGATCATTCTCTTCTCCTTCAAAAACGAAATACTCTGTTTGCAAGAAGACAGTTCCTAATTCTAATTAATGTCGTTTTTGTGGGAAAGTGTTTTAAAAATAGGTTTGAAAACTTGCTCTTTACATTTGCCACTAAAAGCATTTTAAAATAAATGGTAACCTTTTAAAAGCAATGGTAACGCAAAGAAGCTTGTCTTGAAATGAATCCAGAGCAAAATAGGTTCAGTGAGTCTCTAAACCGCTGACTAACGCGTTATATGTAAACAATTCAAGATGGAACCTTTTGTGTGCTCATCTCACAATAAATACAATACAATAAAATTTCAGTTTTTTTTGGAAAATGAAAAATCTGACCTGACTAACTTGAAAATTTCATTTTTCTAATTTCCTCGTGCAACGTCTGATTCTCTGAATTATTTACGGATATCCGGTGTTTTACTTTCCAAAGCGAACAGTGTAGAACAAACCAGACAGTAAAGCTCACTCCATGTTAACAATACAAACTGGTCTTCAGGCTTTCATTTCAACATTGTTGTGGTGAGTACAACTTGTCTTGAGTTGTATCCTTTAATTAACAATCTTTACGAGTTGAACTAAAGGGGAAAATCTTGTTTGGCCAAGGTATAAATACTTCAAAGTAGCTCTTGTAATCAGTTACACGCGAAATGTCTCCATGTAGTTCAGGAAAAATCTCATGGCAATATAACAGTAACTGAGAAAAACGTTTTCGGCAAATGGGAGACTGGCAATAGGTTTCTAGCCTTTTATACGCTAAAGAGAAAATATCAGTATTTGCGGAAACCACAATCGAGGACAAAAGTCTTGCGACAAATTTGCACTTTTGGCGCTTTTGCGCACACGCCAGACGCGAATATAACTTCACCTGCCTAACCTCGCCCCCCCCCCCCCCCCCCCCCGCCACCGCCATACAATGTTTAAGACTACCACCGGCAATTTCTTCTGATTTTCAACATTGTGTGGGGTGGGGAGGCGGAACAGTAACGCGTTTTTTTAAAGGAAAGCAGCGCTTTTTTCAAACTTCAGTAGTAAAACACACAATTCGTGAAATTGAATAAGTGTAGCAAGGATTTTTGTCCACAATTATAGACGAATTTGTTTGTCTATCTTTGTTTTGGATTGATTTAAGCATTATAGATAAAGAAAACAAATTAAGACGAAAATAATTCCATTTGTCGTTCACCGTAAACGTCATTCTTCAACTCTCCGTTTGACTAACTTATTCACGTGTGGACTTGAATGATAACTCCAGCTTTTACCGAGGTTGAATTTACTTATGAAAAGTTTTATATAGCCAAAGTTGATTTGTACATTCCAACATTTTCTGGTTTGAGCGAATCGGAAATGTCAGGTACAAAATAGAGAAAATGAACTTGTACACCCGAAATGATTTCGGTCTTGTTACAGCAAGCACTCTTTCACCATTTATTCCTTTAGTCCATCGGACTTAAAAGTATAATGCACAGACTTAGAATGCTAATTTGCTAAAACTTGGTTTTTTCGAGTCCCTACTCTTCTTCGTAATTACACAAAGTTCATTACGTATTACGGCAAAATTCTACAATCAGCCTTATTTGGTTATTTTTCAGTTACAAGACTCACTGAGGAAAGCGTCATGAATTACGTAGAAGAAATTATACAAGCCATCTGTATAGCCTTGCTTATCGCTAATTTCCTTCTCAACACCGGTCGTGCTCTAAAAGCCATCGAGTTATAGCAGGAAAGCTTAGTTTTGCTCAGTAATAAAGTGCTGAGCGTAGAAAAGCCATTACGGCAAATAATGTACATTAGAATCTATCGTAGCATGTTTGAGGCGTACCGCTGTGTCAGCGATCACACAAATGCAATAGCGTACGGCAGGGAACTTCTCACCATTTACCGCGACTGTGGTGATGTAGTCCAAGAAGGTGCGCTTAGCATAGTTCTGGCTCAGATATATGAGAGTCAAAGTATGTATGCTGAGGCAAAAGAACTTTATGAGAGAGCAATCCCTCTTGTGCAAAAAATAGCTACCAGAAGAGGAGAAGAAATCGCTTTTAGAGGCCTAGGAATTGTGTTTCAATCTTTCGGTGAATACGTCAAGGCTAAAAAATATCATAAAAAAGCACTTGCGATCTGCACGGAAATTGGTGAAAGAGCAGGAGAAGGAGCATGTTATGGAAACCTAGGAAATGTGTTTTCTTCTCTCGGTGAATATGTTAAGGCTAAAGAATATTATGAAAAAGCACTTGCGATCAGCATGGAAATTGGTGACAGAAAAGGAGAAGGAGGATGCTATGGAAACCTAGGAAATGTGTTTCATTCTCTCGGTCAATATGTCAAGGCTAAAGAATATTATAAAAAAGCACTTGCGATCAGCATAGAAATTGGTGACAGAAAAGGAGAAGGAACATGGTATGGAAACCTAGGAAATGTGTTTCATTCTCTCGGTCAATATGTCAAGGCTAAAGAATATTATGAAAAAGCACTTGCGATCAGCATGGAAATTGGTGACAG
Source organism: Orbicella faveolata (assembly GCF_042242905.1). Lineage (NCBI taxonomy): Eukaryota > Metazoa > Cnidaria > Anthozoa > Scleractinia > Merulinidae > Orbicella > Orbicella faveolata. The sequence goes on along the minus strand of NW_028301536.1, from coordinate 3,256,829 downwards.
AAAAGGAGAAGGAACATGGTATGGAAACCTAGGAAATGTGTTTCATTCTCTCGGTCAATATGTCAAGGCTAAAGAATATTATAAAAAAGCACTTGCGATCAGCATGGAAATTGGTGACAGAAAAGGAGAAGGAACATGGTATGGAAACCTAGGAAATGTGTTTCATTCTCTCGGTCAATATGTCAAGGCTAAAGAATATTATGAAAAAGCACTTGCGATCAGCATGGAAATTGGTGACAGACAAAGAGAAGGAAGATGGTATGGACACCTAGGAAATGTGTTTCGTTCTCTCGGTCAATATGTCAAGGCTAAAGAATATTATGAAACAGCACTTGCGATCAGCATGGAAATTGGTGACAGACAAGGAGAAGGAGGATGGTGTGGAAACCTAGGAAATGTGTTTAGTTCTCTCGGTCAATATGTCAAGGCTAAAGAATATTATGAAAAAGCACTTGCGATCAGCATGGAAATTGGTGACAGACAAAGAGAAGGAGGATGGTATGGACACCTAGGAAATGTGTTTCGTTCTCTCGGTCAATATGTCAAGGCTAAAGAATATTATGAAAAAGCACTTGCGATCAGCATGGAAATTGGTGACAGAAAAGGAGAAGGAGGATGGTATGGAAACCTAGGAAATGTGTTTAGTTCTCTCGGTGAATATGTCAAGGCAAAAGAATATTATAAAAAAGCGCTTGCGATCAGCATGGAAATTGGTGACAGAAACGGAGAAGGAACATGATATGGAAACCTAGGAAATGTGTTTCATTCTCTCGGTGAATATGTCAAGGCTAAAGAATATTATGAAAAAGCACTTGCGATCAGCATGGAAATTGGTGACAGAGAAGGAGAAGGAGGATGGTATGGAAACCTAGGAACTGTGTTTAGTTCTCTCGGTGAATATGTCAAGGCTAAAGAATATTATGAAAAAGCACTTGCGATCAGCATGGAAATTGGTCACAGAGCGACAGAAGGAAGATTGTATAGAAACCTAGGAGGCGTGTATTGTCGTCTCGGTAAATATGCCAAGGCTAAAGAATATAATGACAAAGGACTTGCGATCAGTATGAAAAGTGGCAATAAGCGGGCAGAAGCAAAGTGTTACGTACAAGAAGGCCATTTTCATAAATCCCTTGGCGATAAAAATAAAGCTAAAGCCTGCTATGAGAAAGGACTTGCGATTGCAGTTGAAATTCGTGACAGAGCATTAGAAGCAAGAAGTTACCTCAGCCTTGGGCAACTGCTTCAATCTCGCGGCGATCATGACGTGGCTGAAGAATATCTTGAGAAGGCACTGTCAATAAGTGAAAACATTGGAAACGTTGAAACTGAGTTTTCTTGCTATTGCGGTCTTACATTGACGAAGTTAGCACGAAACAACTTTCAGGAAGCTTTTTCTCTTTTGTTTCGAAGTATTGAAAAATCCGAAACAATGCGAGGTTTTCTTCAAGACAGCGATCAGTTAAAAATATCCTTTGCAGACGTGCATGTTTTTCCTTACCTGCAGCTAAGTAATTTGTTTTGTAGTGCTGGAAATGTTAAGGCTGCTCTTTATGTTGCAGAGCTTGGACGAGCTAGAGCCTTAGCAGACTTGATGGCAACTCAGTACTCTGTTGAAAATCCCATATCAGCTGACCCGCAATCATGGACTGTTGTTGAAAATGTCATGAAGAAAGAAAGTAACTCTACTTGTCTATACATTTCTTATTTTGATCAAACAGTGTTTTTGTGGATTCTCAAGACAAGCGGAGTCATTCAGTTCCGAGATCTTCATGTGGATAAAAAGACTCTTTACACAAGATTAGCAAAGGTTGCTGAAAATTTGGATGAATTTTTTGCTATCATGGCTGAAAGCTTCCGAGACTTTGGTATTCTACCCGAGGACGTCTGCGAATATCGATCCTTGAATGGCAATGACATTGAAACAAATCCTGAATCTTGTCAGGAAGAGAGTTCCGCAACTTTGCGACAAGGTAAGCCTGGGAATATGGATGATCTCGAACCGAGTCTAGCATTGTTCTACGAACTGCTCGTCAATCCTGGGTCCGACTTACTTGACGAGCCCGAAATCATCATTGTTCCTGATCGCAACCTGTACCGTGTTCCATTTCCAGCTTTACTCAATGAAAGGGGGAAATATTTATCGGAGCGTTTCAGAATCCGCGTGGTTCCTTCTTTGACGACTCTGAAGCTCATCCAGGACAGTCCTGCAGACTGTCACTGTCAGACTGGTGCTCTGGTAGTGGGTGATCCTGATGTTGGTGTGGTGATTTACAGGGAAGAAGTCAATAAAAAGTTCGTACCATTGCCTGGAGCAAGAAGGGAAGCAGAGATGATCGCACGACGGCTGGGCGTTTGGCCTTTGTTAGGACAGGACGCAACAAAGAAAGCGGTACTTGAGAAGCTGAATTCAGTGAGTCTGATACATATCGCTGCACATGGTAATGCTGAAAGAGGAGAAATTGCTCTTGCCCCTCTAGATCCGGTCCATCCAGGATCTACTACACCAACCGGAATTCCACAAGAAGACGACTACCTTCTGAAAATGTCCGACATTTTAAAAGTTCAAGTGCGAGCTAAACTGGTGGTGCTAAGCTGTTGTCACAGTGGCCGTGGACAAATTAGAGCCGAGGGAGTTGTTGGAATTGCTCGCGCGTTTCTAGGAGCCGGTGCACGGTCAGTGTTGGTGGCACTGTGGGCTCGAGACGACAGTGCAACAAAGAAGTTGATGAGTCGTTTTTACGAGCACCTTGTTGATGGAGAAAGTGCCAGTAAATCTCTTCATGCGGCGATGAAGTGGATGAGAGACCACGGCTTTACCAAGGTTTCAAGGTGGGCACCGTTTATGCTGATTGGAGATGACGTGACATTTGCGTTTGAAAAATAAAGGTATGTTTTTAATAGCAAAGAAAAGATTTCGTAAATTTGGTTCGTTGGTTACCTCTTTAACGTAAAGAAAAATTGAAACTCCCAACTTTTCTTCTTTCGTGTTTACAAGGAGAAAATCTAGCTGTGCTGTACACAAAGGAGCTACAGAAGTGTATGAATATATTGTCATTTCAATTTATTGAGAAAATCTTTTTTTTAACAAAGGACTTTCTTGTGCAGCGATGAAATCCCTTATTCCTGTCATCTCTCGACCGTAAATTTGGTACTTATGCTTAACAGTAAAGTGTTCGCGTACCATTGCCTGGTTAGGATACTTTAGATGTCTTTAAATTACTTTTTTTTGGTGTTATAGGAAGCAAAGAACTCGCCGATGGAATACTCCATAGAAATAAGAGAACAAGAAATGAACCAAGAAAGACCAGGAACTTCTGCAAGGACAGTGTAAAACAGAAAAGACAATGCTGCATTGATTTTCTTTTATGGCCATTGTCTGTTACAAGCAAAATTGCTTTTTTCCTCAAGAGTAGGAGAGAAAAGAACCCCTTTTTGTTGGCGTGGTTGCAAACTAATATTTTAAATGTTGTTGTCGAAAATAATCAGACATGTCTCTTAAGAAGGCAAGCTTCTGTCAAGCGACTTTGTTACCTAAAATTGATGCAAAGTTTCTTCTATGGGGAGGAGGGAGGGGTGCTCATGGGGAAGGGGTGGGGATGTTCTTTGCTGTCTCTTTTAGGATTGTCAATAGTTGATTTTTTTCAGCACTTAAGCCAGTTATCTCTGTCATCACTAAATCTTTTTGGGGAGTTGTAATAATTTCATCTTACTGTGTAAGCGGTTTAAATCGACTAGGAATGGGATTGCTAAAACCTCTTCACAGACGAAAGCGTTCGTTGACGTCGTCATGAAAGTCATTATAGTTGTTATTTCCCGGTTTTAGAAGTGATATTTTTTAGGGATAAATTAAAACATGAGCCACACCCGGGGTGTTTTCGACAAGCGTCCACGCCCCTTTCACGTGTTAATCTCCTCTAACGAGCCAAGCGATTGTCTTGTTTGTTGAGAGGATTGAGAAATTTTCTTGTTGTTCAAAATGATTAATAATAACAATTTACACTTTATTAGGCGCAGACTTTCATATAATGTTCAGTTGCGCGTGAAAACTACATAGAAATTGTGATTCATTAAAAAATGTAACTGCGTAAGATAAAATGACATTAAAATAAATCATTGGATAAGGGACGAAAATTAAAAAACAAATTAAGCAAAAAGCTCATTTAAGCAAGAAAGTGTTAATGAGAGTTTTCAAGGTGTCAGTTGCGCAGACATTGCTAGCGTCAGTTTGACTGTACATATGATTATTGATTTTACTTTTTAGCATAACGTGTAATTATTTTTGATTGTATATTTAATGACCCTGACTTATATCTTTTTTTAAAATCTTAACTCATATATTATAAAATGCACTTTTAATTTTAATTTTTGTGGAATACCTGTGTATCATTTTATCTCTCATGGGATGTCACACGTCACATATAGCTAAGAGTATTACACAATAAATTTCTATTGCATTACATTGCATTGTGTTGTGTTATTTTGTAGTTCGTCACAGCAAGATTCAAAACATATAAAGTATGGTCGTTTTTCTCGGCATGTAGTCACTTGAGATTTAGATTGCGATGTTACGCCTGTTTATTGAGAGTCTTCATCGACTGATTGCACATTACACACTGATTACCTTTTTCCTTAAGGCGTCTGTTTTCGGACCGTGTTGTTGTTGTGTTTCTTGACCGTGGGTATCCATTCTTTCAGAATCTCAATGTCAGGGTGAAATCTTCTGTAAATAACCTCTTTGAACGGGTATGTGTAACACTGCGTATCTCCATCAGTGAACATTGGTACTTCGATCTTCAAAGTAGATGATGCGGCCAGCCTCGTAGGCGTGCTCTGAAATGTACAAGGCCTGGGTACGGGCGAGTCTAATATACTGGTTGTGCCCCTTTATCCTACCCTGCATCGATTTCCCATTTCACCGCTATAAACTTTATCGCATTCACAAGGAATGTAATCTTAGAGAAGCCTCGTAGTCAGGCTACACGGAATACAGTAAGCTACTGAATATTAGCTGGTCGGGTCAACAGCTTACTTCGGTGGCACCACGTTTGATATAAGTGTGGTGTCGAGCTTGAAAACTGCACGCACGCTTGTTGTAGGCAGTGATGAAATTTTCCCAGGAAATTTCGATTCAATTGTTTCCCATTTCGAGACTTTTTTGATTGAAATTTTTGATTGAATGAAAAATTCAGTGAGTGTTAAATCTTGTTCAGTGGCCTTTCTCTTCGTGCGTGGTTACAAAGCATTTTGTTCGTGACCTGCGGCGTGTCGTGTAAAGACAGGCGCAGCATTGTTTATGACTGACTCTACTGCGCAGCCCGCCTTCCTTCAGGTCATTGTTTTAGCTTTATAAAACGTGTATGAAGTGTAGAACCAGGTCACGGTCATTTACATTTAAATCTGATACCGTGACAATTGTTAATCTATGTCGGATGAATGTAACGTAACATTGTTGAAGCGCTAAGAGATTGGTACATAGGTTGATTTTTAACGCAACAGGAATTTGAATACGGCGGCTCGTCGCGCAGTACGAACGGCAGTCAAACTGATCTTAGCTGTCCTTCCAAAACGACACGGCTAACAAAAATAAAAACAATCCTAAAGTTGCTTTGGCCTCTTCTAATAATTAACTTGAGAATGCTCGGTTTATTTTGACGCCCTTATCATTATAGGCGCGTTTATGGCAGGGGCTCTCTTGTCTCAATCGCACGTGATAAGGCCATGATCTTTTTTATTAGTACTAAGAATTGGGACCTCTGGGAGAAATCGGAAGGTAAGAGAGACGAGACAGCATTATTTACAAAGGTTGCTCGGTCTACGCATTTTCGGAAACTATCCGTGAACTTGGACGCATGCGCACAGTCAAACCGTAACCAGTATTTTGTAGAGACGTGATTGGTTAGTGTCAAGCCTGAAAAAACAAAAACAACAACAAAAACAAACGTATGCAGCACCAAGTGCCACGCCCATTCCCTGGCCTTTTTCTGTCTATTCCGTTAACTAGTACTTCCTAATCGGAAAACCATAAGAAACTTTATTGATCAGGAGTTTAAATGAAGAAATATTACATTTGACCTCTCTCTATTCAAGATTGATATTGCCGCAATTGAATATTTCGTGAGAGAACGACTAAGAAAAACTAATTAACAAATCCATCGCTTTAAACACTGACGCTGATTAGAGAAAAACTGCACTCGTTCCTCTCTGTCGTCATCATTTAAGGCAGCGCTGGATCTAGGGGAGGAACCCGGGGGACACGTCCACCCCTCCCCCCTTATTTTGGGTAAAAAAAAAAAACAGAAAAATTCGCAAAGGGAAGAAAACCGGCAGGGCAAGCAAAAAAAGCGGGCTTCCCTTAGCCCCCCTTAGCTCAAGGTCTGGATCCGCCACTGTAAGGGTTGTTTTTGCAGTTTGCTTCGTAGCAACCTTTTGTGTTGGGCAAAAGGAAATAACTAATAAAACGCGCCAATTGTTTTGATTGCATTTAAAGTTTGATCTTAAGGGCATGTAATAGTTTTTTCTTCTCTCTTCGTAGTCTTTATTTCATGTTTGCAGAGTAGAAACGTACTTTTGACAGGCAAAATGTAGGTCAAGTTAGTCGGGTCGAATGCTACCCTGCAAGCAGTCTCCTTCGATCTTCCTAGGAAGATCGAAGGAGACTGCTCGCATGCTCGAATGCTGGTTCGGTATAATTAAATTAACCGTAGTCCACAAACTAGAGAGAAGTTTAGCTGCCTTGTGCTTAATTCAAGAAGGCTTTATTTATTTGTGCTATACAGGAGAACAATATTTAACCCTCTTGTTGCTATGGAATATGCTATGGAATCATTTCTAGATTATTGATTGATTGTTGTTTTGATTGCAGTTAAAGTTTCAGCAAATATATTTTTTTTCTTTTCTTTTCGTGTTTTTTTTTTCCATGTTTGCAAAGTAGAAACGTACCTCTGACGGGCAAAATGTAGGTTAAGTTAGCTGAGTAAATAAATTAACTGTAGTCAACAAACCCTACAGAGAAGTCTAGCTGCTCCGTGCTTCAAGAATGCTTTATTCATTTGTGCCGATACAGGAGAACAATATTTAATCGTCTTGTTGCTATGGAATAATTTCTAGATTAACGAAGTTCATTATTAGCTTTAACGAACCTCTTAAACTCGTTTTAAGTCTACAATTTAGCTTGTTTATGAATTAACCCATTTAATTCGTTTTTATATGTAATAGATGCGATACGTACCCAAGTCTCTCATACCATCAGCAAACTCTTCGTAAGAAAGTTTCCCACTGTTGTCTGAATCGAATCGTCGAAAAAGATCAAGTATTCGCTCGTAGTTTACCTCATCCAGTGTACCATACGCTCTTGGAAGTCGTGAAAAATCTTCTTGGGGGAGACCAGACTGCTAACTTGCGATCGACGATTTCTCTGTTTGAAGATCAGGCAAGAGGAAGGCGTTTAAACGATGAAATATTTGTTGTCTCAGAGTAATCGACTGATGAGTCATACGATTAAAAAGCGATTTCGAAAAAATGTGAAGTGATTTCGCAGTTGCATTGATCTTGTGCCACAACACTTTTATCTCACTTGAGTGTTTTGGATGGGCATTTTGCCCAGATTAAAACACGTGGGGGCAAATAAACCGTCGTTGAAATTTGCGCAAAATGATGAACAAGATAGCATTTGATGTGTATATTTCTCGCAAAGAGGTTGCATTTTATCTCTCTCGCTACAATCGAAGCGAATTATTTTCGGCGTAATTTTCGTCTGTCGACAGCTATCGTGAAAACATACAGTCTACTAAAATAAAACTGTGAAGTGATTTAAGAGTATATACAAAAGTATGAAATTTTGATAAAGAAAAAAGATAAAATACGCAAGGTGAAAACAAGGATATTACCTTTTCAGCCATCATACAATTTTGAGGTCGAGCACTTTCTATTTTATCAACGAAAATAGTTAATCGCTCGCGTACAAGGTGTTTCTTTGCTTATAACGGAAACAATTACTCACATTAAAGACAATCGCAGGGTCATTGCTGGAAAAATATATTTAATTATTGTGGTTTCCTCAGTTCATTACCATGTTTTGATGATCAAAAGATAACACTGTTAAGCTGCTAATGAATCCAGGAAACTTTATAGTCGACCCCTTACTGTAATTAGGTTTTAGTGTAAGCTTTGAAGACACAGATTGTTTGGTTTTATGGAGCTGAGTTTACTTGAAGGGACACCTGCGGTTCCTCTGTAGCCCTTTTGAAAAAACGTCAAATTTTGTTGGGTTATCACCTGTGGTTATATTGCTGTGATAGTTTCTAATTTCCATTGGAGCAGCGAGTGTCATTCTAATCCACCATTTTGCTTGTTAATGAGCTGCAATGGCACAAAAAAAGAGATTTTTGTATGCACGGGTTTATTAAATTTTGATGGTTGGGTTTCGCAACAACAGTATTTTGGGGGCAATATCAGCGAAGCCTGGAAACAGTTACCATATGCAATGTGTTTTCATTACACTTCGAGCTTGCCTCATTGAAGCTTCAGTAACAAATCTGGTGAACCAGTAAGATATTAGATTTAGTTTATTTAATGGACATACAAACAAAAAAACAAAAAACACACGAAAAAAATGTGAACAAAGTTGGAGCTATTTTCCCCCAAAATATTAGCAATATAAAATTTCTCTCTCCCTAGCGATGTTGGCCTTGAGTACAATTTCAACCAGCTCTTTTAATCAACACATCAGATTTCGGCGATGTGTTAAGTGTTTGTTTGTGAAGCAATGGCAGAATGATACAAATCCAGCCTGTAATATTTTATCAACCCGCTGCCCGTGCAATATAACGGTAATCAAACGTAGTCTTAAAGCAAAAATGTTAATTCTAAGGAAACTGGGCGCTAGACAGTTTCCGCGAGCGCACAGATTTCTTTCTTATAGGCCTTTTTGCGTATCTTGCAAATTGGTTAAAGAAAATCGCAAGAGAAAGAAAGGCCGTGATGTGTTTCCCCTTCTCAGCTCTCGACAAAAAATTTCGGTTTCCAAGTACATGTGGAAAATGGCTGTTTTTACATCGAGTGCTTTCTGCAACAGGTTTAGGATGAAAAACTCATACATGCAATGACGGCAACTTTGCCTTTCTTTTAGCCAATCAGTGAAAGAGAATGGTACTGGCAAAGGAACCCAATCAAAATCCACGCTTGGACTTGGACTTGGACTTAGACAACAACAACAACAACAACAAGCCGTGATCTCCTTCAGGTGAACTTAATTTTATTTTGATGTTTAAATAAACATAATTAAAACAAAACTAAATATATATTCTTTTCACGTTCCCTGGAGATACAACGCTTGTAATATTCTAACCATATCATTTATGGACGTATTCAGTGCTATTTATAATATTCCCAACAAATTGTTTTCTATCTATAAAAATAGCTTAGCACATTTGGATGAGTAAGCTTGTCTTTGACATTTAACGGATATAACAACTGAAACATTTTGAATTACATTTTTTTTTTTTTTAATCCCCGAAGTTATAGAGCGAGTTTGGATGAATTGTCAAAAGGAAAATATGTAACGTTGATCTGACCAATGAGAGCAAACACATGCATCCCTTTTCTAAGCCAATCAGCTAAACGACTTGAAAGACCGAGCGTTGCTTTACACTCATTTTCCCTCGCTTGCATTGACGCGTGCTGCAGTTCTTTGCTTGAGTTCTGATTGGCCCATTGATCTATCTGGTTTGCTGTGACTGGTCGGATGTGATTACTTCGATTCTGATGTAACGACAGCCATTAGAGAAACCTGCTGTCATAATTGCCAGTGTGTTATTTATGTCAAAGTAAAAGAAAAACGAGGTCTGTAGCTAAAACATGCAATTAACGAAACAAAGCGTATAAAATACCGGCGGGTGTATGAAACATTACAAAGTACTTACTAAACTCTGTTCCAAACAACTTACGCGAAGAAATTTTTAAAAAAAATGCTACAAAACTACTCAGACATGTGAATTCAATAGAGTATAAAACGAAATGTTATAGTTGATTTTCAACAACAGAAAAATCTCAGAAGATGTAGGAATTGCTACTAAATCTGTTTTTTTCTCCGTCATACTTAAATTAACCCTTACGTTTCATCGTACACCGTATTAAATATTTTTCCTCTGGAAGCGATTTCTTGAATACAAAAGCATACAATGCAACCACCATACATTGATCTTAAACCGTTCTTAAAGCCCTTCATGTGTTCAATTTCATAATCGAACAGACAATTTCATTTCTGCTTTCGAAGCAATAAGTTTGCTACGCAAAACGCTCTTAAATAGACATCTCAAATATCTCTTATTAAAGCCCTCGCCTAGCTCACTTGATTTAAATTATCGACCAAAGAAAATTCTAATTCAATATTATATTTCTTTCACTAATTTAGCAGTGTCCGTTTTCGATTCTTTTACTCTTTCAGATTTTTTCCGGAAAGACAATCTCGCCGGACTAAGGCACGCAAAAAGACTTCTCTGCCGTTTCTTTTTCTTTCCTCTCGCGTTCTTTGTGTCTTCGCTCGACGACAGCACGCCACCATCTTTTTTCTCTACGTCATCATGGTCCTCTTCGGAGACCGCTGGATATTCTTCACTGGAGGCGCCGTCTGGTTCACGTGATTCTAGAGGGATACTATCATGCGACACTAGATCCAGGTTAGAATCAGAGCGGCTCTGCCAAGGCTCCAGATTAGGACCGGAATCTAGGAATTCATCCTGTTCCGCGGGTTTTAACTCTTGCCCTCTGAGATAAAAGAAAGAAAATACGATTTTTAGATACATAGAACTTTAGCATTTTTGTACGACAGTCTCTGAAGAAAATTGGGACGAAGATCAATATTATACCGTGATAAAAGGCAACACACTTTACTTGCAAAGAGTTCTAATCAAATAGCCGGGGCCGGCGTCACAATAGAGAATATGCAAGTTAGCAACATGTTCACGGAATATTTCAAACATTGTCCGTCGAAAGCCAATACTTAGAGACTTAAAACATATCTTGCAATATAGAGAAATGAGCCTAAACAAAGTATAACTTCATGGCAAATTACAGAGGTGTCAACCTCTGCGGAGCGACATGCCGAAAAGACAGCGGCAACCATGCAGACCTATGACCTATAAAAATTTACTGCAGCAAAGTCTAACGGCTCCACTCTACTAAAACGTACTCCGCATAACACCACATAAAGAGCCCTTCATAAACACGAGTGAGGAAAAGAAAGGCCGAGAAACCGAAAAGAGATCTGCGAATGTACCGGCATATGTCACGAACCGTAGAAGTCGTGTAGGCTCGTCAACGCCATTTTGCACCAATAAAAAATTGAGAAAAAAACAAACAAACAAACAAACAATGTAAACACTAGCACTGTAATCACCTGTCTGTAATATCCTCTCTACTTGTTTGACATTCTTTATCGCAAAGTTGTACCTTCACTGGAGGATCTGTTCCGACTCCAGCATCTGAAGAAAGAATAAAGTAGTACAACTGATTCAAAGGATTCTCTGATTCCATAACGGCACTAGCAAACCTCGCCAAGGTGTTGCAAGTTAAGTATCCCTGTCATGTGACAAGTATTGTTCACGACACTAATCTGAACGAATTGGTTTCCGATCTATGGTTTGAATATTTTGCCCCTTTTTGTTTGGGAAAAGCTTCTCCAAAGTGCCTCTAATTTTTTCTTCTTTTGACCTTCTCCTGCACTGACGAGCTTAATTGCATAGAACACAATCTATGGATTCAGCTATTAACAAAGGTATTAGCTTCTGTATATGTTGGGCTACTTCGGCACGAAAAAGAAACACTCAGGTATTTACTATAGACACTTGTATAAAGGTATTAGAAGTTGATACAGCTAAATCATTAACCATCGTAACCTAACGCTCGAAAAGTCAGCTCCACTAAGTTGTTACCGCGGTAAAGTTGATCAATAGACAATAGCTGTTGGTTTATTTACCTTTTCTGATTCGTCTTCTCAGTGATCGGATCGGTTCAGGATCTGTTTGCATTTCTCGATCAATCTGTAAACAAGGAAAGAGGTTAAAAAAGATGACAAGACATCGATCGAACCATACGGCCAGGACTCCTTCAGATGTTGAACTTATCCTCAATACACCGAGAGAAAGAGAAAAAGTTCCAGAACCTTCATACCTTTAATGGTACGTGGATAACTGTCGGCAATTCTGTTGTAGTTGATTCTTGGTTCTTTTCTGTGTCTCGTCTGTTTTGCAGAACAAGAATGCAGCTCATTACTGTCTTGTTCACCAGTAGCAGGTTCACTGCTTCCTCCAGCAGGGGTGGGGTGAGGTCATCCTCGTCTTCGTCATTATTGCCATGACCTGGCGCAGCAAACATAAAACCCTTATTAAGGTGGCCGAACACAGTTTTCGCGTGCGCTTTTGCTATTGCAATTCAGCGCGCGCACAAGGATTGCAAAAAAACAAACATGCCGTCAATAGAGCGATTATTTATTCACTCAACACCCGCACTATCTGTGCTATTTTTCTCTATAATTGAACGCAGTGTATTGATAGCTTTAGTCTTTTATTACAAAGATATGTTAGAAAAGGTAACGATGCAAAGAACCCAGCAATTCTCAGCTTTTTCTTTCTTACCGAAAGAACCCAGTTAAATGCAGCGCATGCATAGTAAGTCAAAATATTGTGATTGAATGAAAAATTGCACTCTCGGAAATACGTCCTATTTCTCGAGAACCATTCATTAGAATTTCACGAAATTTGGCACGAAAATACTTTAGGAAATAAGTAACTGGAGTATTGAAAAGAATTGAACTTTAACAAAGGAAATTCAAGATATTCCAGTGAACCTGAAGGGATAATAAATTAAAGATCTCTCTGTCAAATAATTAGCAAAATGGTGTTAACTTGTGAGAATCGTTACAAGCTTGTTGCATGCAAATTATAAAGAAAATCTAACGACTAGATTTTCTACAAATAAACAAAACCGATTTTAAAGGCCTGTTTATATTTACTCATGTTGCCATGGCAACGTCACATACGTCAGTTTCATCATCAAAAAACCAAAGTTTGTGTTGTTAACTTGCTTGCTACCATTTTTGGCGACCGAGTGATCAAGGGTTTTAGAGAAAAAGGTGAATGAAACACAGGTATCAAAAACTGTGTTCAGCCACCTTAATCTCAAATCCTCTCTCCTCCGATGTTCGTTACTGAAAAAGCCGCTGTGCGAGGTGAGTGCAGCGCAAAGACAAATAGGCCTGCGCATGTACTAATGTCATTCTGTGGATTCTCCCCGCCCGAAGAAAAAGCCTGAGCCTCTGCGGAGCAGCGAGTCTTAAATCTATTAACCCACTGAATTTCAAAAACTACTGCATGGATTGACTGCACCAAGGCATTCTGACGGTACTCATTACCAGCTGAGAGGTGATTGTCATAAAATGCAAGCGAGTCCCTGCCTTCTTCACACTAACCATGTCCAATTTGCCTGTAGCCTACGAATGCTGCCCAAAAAGGGTGAAAAGCGATGAGAGAAGGCCCTGTTCGGAGGCAAGAGGTAAGCGACTCTTGCCTGTTTCAAAACTAGATCAGATGTAAACGAAAACCTGTAATTTGCCTGTAGCCTATGAATGCTGCCCAAACTGGCTGAAAAGCAATGAGAGAAGGCCCTGTTCGGAGGCAAGAGGTAAGTGGATCTTGCCTCTTTGTCAAAACTAGATCTGATGTCAACGTTTTGATTAATTGAACTTCAAAATGAACATAAGAGTTCGGTACCAGGCCTCGTGGTAAAACAGGACCAAACGAGACAATAATCTCAACGTCTCCGAGAAAAGACAAATGTCTAACTTCTTTGATTGGACAAAAAGAATGGACAACTCTTTCAGAGCTTTTATACGAGCTACAAGTGAAATCTGTTCACTACTTCATGGAATTAGCTTTCGGAAGATAATACATCTTCAAGCCCCTTTTCAAAGTTCGCTGAACTCACCGGCGCATATTCTGGTCAGCAGATTTTCCTTGACGCCTTCAAACAAGCGTCTCATGACACGCGGAGATTCTGAAATGAAGGAAGAAAATATTCAAGGCGACATGTTACCATGATTTTAGTCAATTTGTTTATGAATAAAATGGCTTTCAAATCGAAGAAAACTTAAAACATTAAGGCTAGACTTTTCAAGACTTACCATCCGCGACAATGGCAGAATCAAGAAATTACTACTTACTTAGTCGCCGGAGACGACCTAAGTAACGGGCGAGAAAGAGATCAAACTCGGTCAAATGAATTCATCGGCCCCGGCCTTTACATGGATTCAACAAGAAAAAGACTCTCTTCTTCACCGTTCTAGTGGTTAATCTCTTTTATCAATACTAAAACTGCGTGATTTAACCAACCAGCCATCATTACTATCTAAATGTTACTATCAACTGCTTTTCAATAAAAAGAGCGGTTTTCCGGCCTGAGTAGAAAGGTAATTGGTTTTTCATTACTACGTTACACGATTGGCTAAAAAAACTGGCGCCATTTTGTCAACTAGTCAGAAACAAATCAAAACCAATCGCGACATGCTCACTGACACGTTTTCCCGTGCTTTGCGTCGGCTACGTGTTTTTGCTTTGAGTTTTGATTGGCTCACTGTATTGTCTGCGTCCTTTGTGATTGGCTACAGTTAGAATTTTGGTTTTGGTATTACGATACTCGATTGAAAACAGCTCAATACGTCACTTCAGTAACTCCGATACTCTTGACTAGCTTTAACTATGTTACTCTGTTTAGTACACTGTTTAGTACGCAGGTGCCTAACTGAACGTTTCTATACGTACCTCCTTCTCGCAAAAAGGGAACTTCCACGCCGAACACCTCAGAGAAGAAGTTGATAGTCTCCGAGTCTAGCTCTGTCTTCAACCTACACAAGTCGTTCGCTAGATGTACGACTTTCCTCTTCACCGACAAAATCTCATTTGAAGCAACGAGATCAAGGTCTTCATCTTCCTCTTCAGCCAGTGGAACGCATGCGTTCATGTTAGACCGCTTGACGGGGTTACTCTGGGCTCTCGCGCGGCCCGCAATGTCGACTGGGTGACTTCGTGTGTTCGGCCCAGGGGAGTGATCTGAGTCGCTGTGCTGACTGCTGCAGCCGCTGTCACTGGGTCGATTCCGGCAACGCGGGCTCAGCGGCTCATCCTCTAGAAACGACTCCATACTAGAGCTTGATGTGCCTTCGTGCCCTCGGGGCCCATCGGAATCCGTCGACGAGAAGCTCTTCTTTGAATCGGAATGAAGCTCTAGGCACGAGCTCTTCAAAGCAATCATCGGAACCGAGCCGGGCTTCCGCGACTCCCGGGAAAGCTTCGGTGAAGGGGGAAACTGAAGCAGATACAACTCTCGTAATGAATCGGTACTCATTAGAGAAAACCGACTATCACCTCGCTGCCTGCCTCTTAAATTATTCAACAACAGCCCTCCTTTTTCTAACACGCTCGAGCTCACTGAATGAATGACGTCATCCTCGTACTCGGCACAACCGCTGTCACGTGACCGCAGGTCATCGGCGCCGCTGCAGGCCTGGGACAGATCTTGCATTTGGTAAAGCAACTGTAGCGACATAATCTCGGCGAGTAAAACATTGTACAATGTCTCCCTTTGGTTCGTCCCTGGCGGCATGCGAGGAAATTCTTGTTCGTCGAACATGGCTATAGTTTGTGTGTATCTCTCGTGGCTCGGAGATTTCACCAAGCGTTTTTCTAATTCACTGATTCGTTGTTTTTCCTCCTCGAGTGATTTCTCAAGCCTTTCGCGCTCGAGCTCTTTTAACAACTCTGAGCGCTTCTTTTCGTCCTCGAGAACTTTCTCGTACTCTTCTTTTGTGCGCTGTTCGATCGTCCAAGATCGTCTTTTCTCCTCGTCCAGAGCACTCTGAAGTCGCCGTTTCTCACGTTCTTCGCTATTGACAATTCTCTGCCTCTCTATCAACACCGCTGCCTCTAGTGAAGCATGGTGCATTCCCTCGAGAACACGCCTCTGAGATCGTTCGTCGAAGAGCGTCTTTGTCAAATTGTCGTTCGCCTGTTGAAGGTTTTGAATCTAGCGAAACAGACAGATAAAAAACATGATGAAAGCCTTTTTCAGAGGGCATTTATAATTAAGCCACAAGTACTACAGAAAAACCGGCTTATTTGAAACTCAAATGTTTCTATATTTCCTGGTACTAGTTATGAGGAAACCCTAATTACAGTCTGATTCTGAGAACACTGTATTTAGCTTTGTGTAAAATTTATAGAATGACGTACAACACGCCGCAGAAATACAAAGTTTTAGAGGACAAGTTTCGTGTCGAAGAGTGAGTGAAATTGAAATTGAAATTGCTGAATCTAATTTATAGCAAAAAGTGATGCGCATTCTTCCGGTCACCATATTCATGAATTTAATCTTCGGAAAAAGGTATAAAACTGCATGGTTAGGTAGAAAAATGACGCTTAACTATGGAAAGCCATCGACCACTAACACAGGTACCACTTTTTGCTGAATTACCACAGCTAATTTTCAAATTGAACGTTTTTAGGTTGCCAATACCGTAAAAAAAAAAAAATCCATAAAGAACTATTAAAGAGTTCAAGGTGACGAAGGTTAAATTTGTTGCGTTTTAGTACACTAATAAAGTGGTATAATTATATAGATTTGACGGTCCACACTACGCCGGAGGAATTTGAAAACGGAGCTTCAATTCCACGGTTAGGCCTTCCGTTCACACTAATCCGTCACAAAAACGAACGAAGCTTTTCGAAAACGTTCTTCAAACCGAAGGAATTTGGAAACGCCGGCTTTGCGTTTCACTGTGGACGGAAAACATTTTGAAAACGAAGCTTTTCGAAAACAATAAGGTTAATCGACCACAACTGCAAAATGGTCGGTGATTGTTGAGTTTTCATATTTCACGCCGCTTAGTGTGGACGGAAAATATTTGATGCGTTTTCAGAGTGGAACCTTCGCTTTCAAATTCCTCCGGCGTATTTGTGGACGGGGCTTAAGGAGTAAGTTAGCATCTTCGCAAGGGCAATTTTGTGGCATAAAATACATTCTACAATTTGACAACGATAAGTCAGAGTTTTTAAGACACGACAGGAGGCCATAAGCATTGTTTTAAATTAACAATGAGACCACATTTATTAAAATCATAAACAAATAAAATTTACACTGTCTCGTCCTCCTATGAGCTTTTAGCTCTGCTTTCAAGAAAAAAAAATTTAAATTTTAAAAATTTTAAGCGTCTACTAAGTTCCCGCGCACAATTTTCGGAGAAAAAAAAATTTCTCAACTTCAGTTGTAAATATATCCTGACGCACACAATAAAATGTGCAAGGGACAGATATATTGAAAGCAAAATTTCTTCAATCGCTGACAATGAGATCAGTAAAAGATGACAACTCGATACAAAACTCAACCGAGAGCAAAAGACGAATATCATCTTAAATACGGATTCTGGACATCAAACATGATTAGATCAGTGTTTGGCTATGATTCTAACTTTTTGATCCTTCCAGAATAAACAATTTTAGCTTTGTTATGAAAATATTTCTCGTTGCCAAAATAAGCGCGGTTCCTCTTTAAACCGCGTAATACGAAATTTGACGGCAAACGGATTTTTTGACAACATGGACGCAATTTGCTCTGCAAGTTGCCTTTACTACCGAAAAAATCAACCGAAATCTCATATTCATGTGTGTCCCTCTGATCCATCTGCTTACAAACCCTAGATATAATTAGGAATAATTTAACTAAGAAAAGCAAACTCTAGGAACCGATCACATAAGAGAAAACACCAGGACATTTTAAAAACAGTTTATTCGATACAGAGAAATGATTATTTTCTTAACATGAAATTTGTTTAAGAAACACGATATTTCTATTTTTCACGCAATGTGGTTTCAATTTAGCTCATGCAGTACCATTAAAAAAAGCCATTTCTAAAAACTATTAATGCAGGCTGTAGTCGTGAAGTGCTTGCTGCAATTTCGGCGTTCTCCAACGTAGTATGAAGGGAAAAAATTAACCTTATTCTAAGCGAGCTAGTAAAGGAACCGACGAAAGTTCTTTTCTTTTTTTTTCCCGAGCGCCGTATGTAGATGTATGAGAGTTTCAAATTGCCCACAGGCGCAACTTCCGTACACTTAATTTTTTTATGTTATTGAAATTGCTATTTTCTTAATTTATCTGCTGCTTCTTTTTGGGATACCTAGAGAATTTACATTTCCAAAACAGGCCACGTTAAACAACACACAAAGGTTCGTTACTGAGTTCTTACCTCAGTTTTATGGAGATCTCGTTCGGTTTCAAGAAGAGCTTGTACTTCGGCTAATTTAACTTCTGCAGCAGACTTGATTGCGTAGCTTTGCTTTTCAAAGTTGTCTTTCTGGGCTTTGATCTCCAATTCTGAAACAAGAACAAAATGATATATATACATAAAAAAAAAACACAAGATCACAAAAGAAGTCTGCGAAACTACTAACACCAATATCACCAACGAACACGCTTTGCTGGTTTAATTAAATATTCACGGAGATTTGCCCGTAGACATATGTCCGTACCTCCATTTCGCGGAGATTTTCTGAGTAATTTTTCTATTAAATTCATCTTCTAGGCAGGCCGATTTTGTACGACGGAAGAACGATGGTGTGTATTTTTCAAAGGGAGCGAGCTCAAAAGACGTTTACTTTTGGTAAGCTCTCAGCAAGTCATATGCGATGAATACCACAATATGTCAAATTGTCTGCGATGTATATGAGATTCACTAGCAGTTGGCGAACAGGCTACCACAATACACAATGCAGTTTACGAATTTTTCTCATCCAAACTTCATCCAAGCAATGTTCGTCCTCCGTAGAGCAAAATATCTGACAGCGACAGCTTTCCAAACATCGTGTGAATTCACCGAAGATTTCGTGGCGTTTTGTTGACAACACTCCGTCGCATCGTCTTATTGGTTCGCGCAAATTCATATCAATTTTCCTCGCCTAACCGCAAAGACGAATATTGCTCAAAAAATGACCTCATTGTTTATCCTAAAAGAATCACCGCTCATCCGAACACCTGCTTAACCGAAACCAAAACAACACAGCCGCCAATCAAAACGCGTCTTTTTAAAAAGCCACCAATCATAAGCCTGATTCAAAAGCACCAGGTGTATTATGAACTGAACATAAGGCCATCACCGAGAGAGCTTTGCAAGCAACTGGCGATGTGGGCGAGCACAGTATAATGCGCGGATAATGTCTTCCCGCGATTTGACGGTTGAAAATTTGCCTAAGGCCAAAACAAAACCACCCTGGCCTTGTAACTGAAATTAGCTTGATAGATTCCTAAGAGATAAAAAGAAAACAAGATTTTTTAGGGGGGTGTCCTTTACGTTACCTAAAGAATCGCGCGCTCGATCCGGTGTTAAAAAACATAAAGATTTCAACATGAAATTTATTTTTAGCAATTCAGTTTATCCACACAACCAGAAACCCATGTGACTCAATATCGATCGAGATTGTATCTGGTAAAGTATTTTTTTTTTCTTAATCTAGCTACTGAATTAAATCCATGCCGCAAATTGTAGGAGTGCTACATCCTAAAAAAAGAAATAGCTTCCTCAATAATGTGACGAAAAATATTTCTGCACTATGACTAATTGCCAACCCCATATGTTCCGTTGGTTGATAAATTGTCACACTAAGCTTTCTCAAAAGATCAACATAATTTTTCTCAACTTATAGAAATAGTTCACAAATATCAACGATAAAAAAGTTCTCGTTGCCACATTTATATAGAGGATGAAAACATAAAATGAGATAAGATATAACTATCCTACCACTTTGTGTGACAAAAGATTCTTGTAAAAACATCTCTGCCTTTTGATTCTATTTATAAACACATTGAAATCTGTCACATTCATCAATGCAATCAACCTGCCGTGAATACGTTTATATTCAAATATCAATTTTGAATAAATTTACTCCCTGAATTAATCTACACAGGACAAATCAGGCATGCATTTTCAATTAGGAGCTTTTGCATCGCGAAGAAATGGCATACATTAAATAAGTACGGCGTATTGCACCCAAATTATCTTTGCAATGCACACGGCACATGCAGAACGCCTGGGCGAGCGATTGTAAACACACTAGGTATTTTTTGGAGGGATATTTGCGTACGTTTGCTTACATGTGGAAGGGTTATTAGTAGACTGTTGAACCGGAACGAAATCCCGAAATACATATCATAGGAAAGTTCTGAAATTTATTCATACAGAAAGAAATGATATCTTGTCGTGTTAAGATGACGAAACATTTATAACGGCTGTATATTTCCCTCAGATTATATGTTCATCATATTCCCACGAGAACTTTCTTTTTTTTTTTTTCTTTTTTTTTTTTATCGAAGGCGACAGTCTTAGATGTCTAGCGCGCAAAATGAAGAATCTTCAAATTTAAATAAGAATTATGAATATCGCGCACAATTTTCGACAAAACAAAATTTAACCTTAACTTATCTATAAAGCTAAGTCATACGCGTCATGAAAAATAAAGCAGTTTCTGATCAGTTTTCAGTCTTATTTTTAAACAAAATTGCGCTGAAAGTTCTAGATCTTTATTCGGCTTTAACGTTTACAGTGAAACCACTCGATACGAACTCGGTGAAAAACAGAGGTTACAAAAAGACTTCAACAAGTAATTTCAAAACGCCGCTCCAGATGCGCATTTTGATCGCAAGTCGAGAACAATAAACAAGCTTACCTTGAATTTCGATCCTCTTTCTTAAATCTTCCGAGAGCTTGATATAGTCAACCTGTTTATGAAGAAGCAAAGATAATTTACAAGCGGCGTTCTATCATCCTTTCGACAGCTCAATAGAACCGACACATAAAATTTATCTCAGTGCACCAGTGCGTGGGAAAGATATTTTCTCATGACTGTCTATCCATACAAAGATATTGCTTTGTAAACATGCGACTGACAGGATGTTTGTGCTATTTACAGCCATTAATGGCCTTTTGCTTCCGAACGAATTTAAATTATAATCAAGTCAAGAGCTAAAATGAAAGCACTATGGTGAATTATAATTGCAAATTATGAAAATTCGCCGACAACTTAAAGGAGTTTTTCTTTTTCTCTTGCTCTGCAGCCTAAACAAGCAGTCTTAAACGTTTAAATATGCAAAGTCAAAGAAAATTACTGAGTTATTGCGCATTTGGTTTGTTATTACCAAAAACAGATGCATCAGTTTAACGTTCATGCACATTTAACCCAACTTCAGTAATATAAAAATCAGTTGCACACATACATTGACATAATTACAGCTAAACTACCCCAAATTTCTTGCGACTGGATCTTCACTGCATCACTCCATAATCTTTGATCGAACAAATTAATGCAATGGAGAAAAGCTTGAAAAACGCTGTGATGTTTATGTTAGTAAATCCCCTCCGCTAAGGAATCGTGGCAATAGTTTTTCAAAGAGAGAAACTTCAACCCGCCGCCAAGGTCTGTCACCTCGTGGAAATAGCGTGCCAAAAAAAGATTAAGAAAGCGAGTCAACAGCAGGTAGAGTATACAAGTGTTGTGTTTAGAGCCTGCTACGCAACGCTTTCCGACACTTAAAGCATTCATTATCAGAAGACCATTTCGTGCTGTGAGAGAGACAGAGCATTATTAATACAATACGGTAACTATCGGTTCATGTTTCGCTACATAATTGTGCCCACGTGTTTATTGATGTATCAACTGGATATACTCTCAAATATGAGCATATTAAATAATCTACAGGTACTAAATTACACACCTCAAAAACATAACTTTTCCCTTGATCAGTCTTGCTTTCGCATGAGGAAACCTTACAAGGCACCCTTGGTGCATTTGATGGCCTTTTTCACGTCTCAATCAACTTTCTACCTACATTTCTTTCAGTCAGTCTGACAAATGAAAACATCTTTCATGGCGGACTCAAACCTTGTCTAGTTCGAGATTCCACCAAGGAAATTCTTCATTAGGTTCGAGTTGACAGCCAGGCAGAATCGACTTTTAACAACTACATTGTCATGAAACTAATAGGAGCGTAATCTCTGAACTCCTACGAAACTGCGGGATACTGAAACATGATTTCGCAGACGTCACTTTTTCCGCGCGAAAGGGAATAGTAGGCTATCTCCAGGCTATCTCCAGGCTATCCTCGGTTTTGAATTTTGGCGCGCAAGTAACAACCAATCAGCGCCCGTACATGGATCTCTGTAGACCTACGTCATCAGTATGGATTTCTTAGGTCCAGTCTCAGACGAGCGGGGAAAGTGTCAAGTGCGAATAGCTACTAGGCTTGCTTTAATTTGCGCGAACCCTCAATGCTTGTCGTAAACTCTAAGAAACCAGCGGGACGGGATTTCACCAAAGCATAAGGCGGAATGAACAAACTGGGGAAAGAACATATTACCGCGCAATTTACCTCAACGTTCACATATGCCGTAGAGGTTATCTTCAGTGCCCGCAAACCAAAGTCCAGCGTGCATCGAGTCTCGTTTATGTCTCTTAGCAAAGGCGAAATGCACATCTGTTGACGGAAACAACTATGTCACTTCATGTAACACGCACCACTTATATTCCCGCTTCCAAGAACAGACTATTTCCGAGTTACCTTGCGCCTCTGTGTCAAAGCAAGTCTTCGTGCAAAACCATTCATATGAAAGTGTATTCCGCCTACAGGTTCATTTTCATGCAAATCACACTTATTTTCATATGAAAGGTTTTGTGCGAAGACTCGTTTTCAAACAGAGGCACAAGGTAACTAGGAAATACGTTGGCCTATTGGCTAAGCCCACGTTTGTTAACTAACTATATCATCAACTGAGCACGCGAAGAACCTGTGAGAAGGAAAGAGAGGTGCAGATCTATTCTAAACAGCAATTTCTTGGTAGACAAATAAAGAAACATTCGCTAGCGAAGCAAATTGGTTCTGCCAAAAATTTAGACACAGGTTTTTGTTGTTATTGTTGTTGCTCGGAAAGAAAATTTTCTTCCGCAATAAAATTGTGCTTGTTCGCGTAAACGGAATAAAATTCAGGGGGGAAAAATATTTCCGCTGCGTTTAATTCGGAAGCAGGGTTTCTCCATTTATAAGGGGTCTCTAGGTCGCAGACATTGTTATTCGATAAAGCAGGCGCAAGACACAGGCCTCGTGTTTTATTGAACTGTAAATCAATCTTAGCGCGCAAAATTTCTTGAACATTAATTTTGTAATATTGTAGAAACAGTAACCGAAATCATAGCCTACGAACGCAGACGTATTTCCACCGGCTATCAGTTAGTTCCGCGGAAAATTAAGGCGGAACCAAGTGACGGCCACAAATACGTCTGCGTTCGCAGGCTACCAAAATCATGATGGTCAGATATTTATAACAGGATTTAGCTAAATTGGAAGTGTCCTTCTTTCGTATTTCAACTGAATCAAGAAATAACTGGGTTTCATCGAGTGTCCACAGAGACAAACCCAAAGATCTCACCCTTCGCACTAAAGCCCTGTTTTCACTAGCGACGCAAGCACAAGGGCAAGCAAAGCAATAGCAGATTTGCACGTTGTCGTCATTTGACTGAGAGACAACTACCAGAATAGACCATTTTCGTATTCTCGGTATTGGACTGGAACTAGCTTGCAATGGAGGCTCATGCGGGGGGAATATCATTAAGAAGAGATTTGAAAAGACTCCCCACACTAGCCTCATTTGCAAGCTAGTTCCAGTCCAATACCGAGAATACGAAAACGGTCTAATATTCCTTTGTTTTTTTTTTTTTTCTCCTTATTATTTAAATTTTGAATTCCCAGTGGGGTTTAAATAACATTTGTCCTAATTAGCATAAGAAGGAGAAAAAGTGAAGGATTCTGGTAGTTGTAGTCAAATGACGCCATCATGAAAACCGCCTATTCTCATTTCACCGTGAAAACGGCCTTGACGCAGGCATTAGCTCAAGCGCAAACACAAGGATCAAAATTTTTCTTTTTTCTTGTGATTGCGCTTAAGGTTGCGTTTGCGCTGCAACAAGTGAAGACAAAATACCGCTCAGGCATAACACAAGCACAAGGATTTTTACCACACGTGGTTGTGCTTGGCCAATGAAAACACTGGATCCAGATTACCTCGCGCCTAAACAGCTTGGAAGGTTCGGATGATTTTGCTTGTGCTTTTGTTTGCGTCGAATTTCGTTTTCACTTGTGTCATCCCTGTTGCTTGCGCTTCTACTTGCGCTTGTGCTTGCGTCGCTCGTGAAAACCAGGCTTAAGAGTCATGATTCTCAATAAGTCTTACCACAAAGCTTGTTTTACAGTTCCCACCGAGGCTATCTTGTAACAACCGAGTCAGGGGCGAGTTTCTGTAAGGAATGTGAGTTCTTTTGCCTTCAGACAATGCGTGAATCGTGTTACTGTGGAAAAAAAAGAGTAGCTTCGTAACTTTGCCGAACGATTCAAACCAATGTATGTAGTCAAGTAAGCCTAAGTCCATTCTAGTTTTATAGGGCTAGAGAAGCAAGAGCTGAATCTGTATAGGCGGTTAACAGTCTTTACGAGCAACAATGCTATATTACTTTTCCTGGGTGGTAGGCAAATCATTCACCTCGCTTGTACCCATTTTAATTGATTTTAAACCCTTGGGTGGAATGAGGCACACTAAGAGAAAGTGTGTTCCAAAAACACAGCACAATTCTCCCAGCCAGTTCTTGGCGCCAGACCTCTTGAACTGAACCATCAGCCAATCACGCCTTCCATGAAAATAAGTCTATGGAAAAGGCCTGCGGGACGGACCACTAATTTTTGAGGGAGTGTGGATGAGGGGGGTTTGGGCAATGTTCTCGGGCGTGTAATTTTTTTCTCACCGCTAGGTTGTGCATGATTTCTTTCGGTGGGCGATAACTTGTGCAAGAATAAAAAAAAGACCTGGATAGCAGAAAGCGTTTGCTCGAGTTTTTCCCATGGCTCCCTACGCACACTCTTTTTTTTTTTTTTTTTTTTTTAGCGCGCCGTTTTTGCTGTGAATGAATTTTTTTGGAAATTACCCAGTCCCTCCTCAAAAGAATAATGGTCCGTCCCTAACTTGACATAACTTCCACTTGCTTCCGGAACAGGAGTAAAACACACACACACAATAAACAACAACAGCAAATCAAAAAAAAAAAAAAGCATAATGGTCAAGCACATAAAACCTACCCCAGTTCAAGGAGGGACAGATTAACATGTTGTAATTCTGATAGTCGCTCTCCCTCAACTCCACTCTTTTTTATTCTTTCGCTTCCAGCGAGATCACAGCTGCAACAGAGAGAGCCAATTAAGAATGCCAGTTAAACCATTATATAGGAGAATGCAACCGTATTCAAACACCAAAACTATGTTCTTACATGTTGATTCTTCCTGTGATTAAGACGTCATCACGAATTCTGATTTGTTCCAAAAATGATTCATCATCGTCGTCTTCCTGAATTGATTAAAAGGAGTAGAATCAATGAGTGTAGAATGCAGGGAAAAACTAGTGACGGCTTTGAGCTTTGATGCCGTAATAGAGCAGTTTTCACCAGAGTTTCGAAAAGTGACTGGTTTGCATTACTTCGCCACACGATTGGCTTAAAAAACTCGCGCCACTTTTTCATCCAATCAGAAGTAAAACCGAAACCAATATTGTCACTTGCTTGCACACGCTTTCCCATGTATTTTCTTCATATATTTACTTCGATTTGTGATTGGTTCATTGGGTTGTCTTTGTCCTTTGTGATTGGCTAGAGTGACAACATTAGTTCTATGGGGTTTTCGACACTCAATTGAAAACTTCTCTACAGTATTAATTGTAAACAATGTATTTATGCGTGGCTCAATTCCACCTGTTACAATCCCCCCCGGGAAACCCCCGAGACCAGTCCAGCCCTCCGTACCCGGGGTGGGGATTTGTTTAAGGCGGTCTTGTTCCGGGGGTTAGGGGGTAAGGCAAATCAAAAAAATTGCTTCGTGCACGTGGTTTATCAAAGCAATGGCGACGCTCCGCTTGCCGGACGTAAAGAGGTATTTTGTAGCAAATCCGATTGAGTTTGATTCGGCTTGGCTGAAAAAAAAAAAAAAACAATCTTTACAAATTAATGCCTATAATTGAAGCTACGGTGAGTTAATTTAATACAAATTGCAGTTTTAATGTATTAAATGCGACGATGAGTTTCGCGGTAGTACGATCACATGTGAAATATTGTTCAAACTCACTGGACGTGACTGATTTCCCTTCTTTGTAATAACACAGCGTTTTAATCGCAGCTAGTCAATAACGCATTACAATTCTAATAATCATCTAACACTGGTTTTCCGATATAACAGAAATAATATAATAATATAATCAGGAGCCATAATCGGGTACGGAGACCGTAAGCGTGCGCTATTTCAAGTATTGGGGCTGTCCCCATGATATGGGACAATAATTCTATTTTTAGAACAAATTGCGCCATCACCTGCGGCACACGCGCGTACATGCTGCGAGAATTTTTGCGGATGTCGCGCGGGGGAAATGGCGTCCGAAATTCCCGAAATTTTTCATCTTTTTGGCTCACAACTCAACGCGTTTACGTCTGTTGGAATTTTGCTTAAGTATTTTCGTCGTAAGCTGCTGCAGTTTGAGTGAAGTAAGACAGTGTCGAATTTAGGTATGTTCCGCTGTAAGCTTATGTATATCGCTGACCAAGTTGTGTTCCGACGGATGCTTCTTTTACATGAGCTGCACATTACTCCACTTTAAATTTCACATATGTTGAAGATTAACAGCTTTTCCATTACACAGCAAAAAACTAGCTGGATACATTTAGATATAGCAGAGCTTCAGGACTTCATATAGTTTCCTAGCTCCTCTTGCCACACGCTTGCGAAGAATTTGTCAGTCTATCGCGACCGAAAAGTAAAACAAAACAATTGCTAGTTTGAGTTTCGCTTGAATTGTAAGCAACGCTTGATGCTTCATCAAGGCTTAATTAATAACTTTACGTCCGTAGATACTGCTCAGTTTTATTCGTGTAAAAATCCAGTAAATTTTCTATTCTCGATGAATGAGAGCGCCCGCCGATGCGTGTTTTGTACAGTCAGTAAACATGACAAATTGTACTTCCGCCGCACTTTCGTGTGAAAGCGTACATCGAACTCAAACAATAGCTCTATAGTTTTTAAATATGTTTAAGATTGATAAATGTTTGCGAACAAATTAAAAGCTTAGCTGAAAATATGTGAATAAAGGAGAAATAATCAGCAAAGTTACGATCACGCTTTCTTTAATCAACTTGGAATAACGATTTCGATTTTGTTGATGGAGTTATCAAAACTCCTTGTCTATTTTCATTTTCGCAGTGTAAAACTTTACTATGCTTATGTTGAAGAAACACACATGATGTTAGTAGCCTTTTTTGCGTTCGTGAAATTTGTTGCAGCATCTCAGCACAAAAGATAACAAAAGAAATCTTTGTGAAGATTTGCTGACAATTGAGAACACTGACTCGGACTTGAAAGTGCACGAGCTGCACTATGCAAATGAGCTAATTGTACGCGTCAGACTTTCCTTTCAAAAACTTTTGCAAACTCACTAAACAAGTAGAAACAATAAGAAACCATCAAAACAGGTTTTGGTTATGATTAACCATTGTCTGAGAAACTCACAAATTAACTCGATACCAGAGTAGATATATTCTTAAGTCAGAACAAACGCAAAAACATACGCGTAAGCTTACAACTAGCGTGAGCAGATCTTGTTATTCATTCCCAGCACGAGATTGAAGTCTTGTTTTCGACCCTGAAAAACCCACCTTTTCCGTTAGCTCAGAGCATAAAACTACATATAAGCGTCCTGGTACGTATTCCCTGCCTTATTCCCTGCCATCGCTGTGAAAAATACGCAAGAGAATCTCTCAACTCTCACCATTTGATCACGCAACGTGACAACATCCACGCGAGAGCCCCCGACATGTGCGTGGATCCGCGCGGATATATGACGTCAGGATGGCGCAATTTGTTCTAAAAATAGAAAAATTGTCGCATATCATAGGTGCGCGCGGATCCCAAGACTTACGGTCTCCGTCCCCGATTATGGCTCCTGATATAATATAACAATATAATAGAAAACAGCGCTAACAAAATACGCGCGCTGATTGGTTAAAAATCGTGTTCTATTAAACAATTAGATTATGTGCTCGAGATTTCTATTGCGTGATAGTTGACTTGGGCTGCACCCTCGTCAACTATCACGCATAGAAATCAAGAGTGAATAATCTAATTGTTTTAGTATAAATCTACTAGTCGTTCAAAACTTTATCTAAATCCTCTTCACAGACATTTCGAAAACGCCAAGAAGCGGCCGTCATTTCGTTAACAAGCGCACAATGCCACGCTGCTCACTATCTATCACAGATTATATAATAACCCAAGTTATTCTCGCATTTTGATTGGTTCTCGCCTATGATCTATTAGAGGACAGACGCACGATTGACGTCATCATTACAAAGTTTTTCCCACTGTGTTTTAAATTGGCGGAAAGTTTTGAGAATTTAGATAATGTTTTACATGACTGGGCAAAAGACAAGGTACAAAAACGTCTTGTCGAGGCATTGAACAGGAACGAGAAGCATAGTCTAACAGGAAGGAGAAAGATAAAGCCGTTTCTTTTTTTAGAAAATGATTCAGAAAAAATACTCGAGCTGTCTCAGTCAGCAGTCGAGCGAGACTAAACCAAACGCAAAATTGGTAAGCCGAGAACCATTACTTTATCTCGAGTTTAACAAACCTAGTAAACAAAATGTTTATGAGATTAATTTATTGAAAAAATTCAACTTTTCTCAGTCTCAAAATAATTGTTGACACACTGATTGATGTCAGGAATAAAACATCAAAACCGCTTCTTAAAATCAGTTAAAATAAACACATAACCTTGCTTTCCGATGCGAATGTTCCAGTCCGTTTCAGGGCACAGCAGCGAGCAAAGTATAGCTCACTACAGCTCATGGCCAACTGTATTGCAGCTAAAAGGTGTCTCCGACTTTATTTCAAACTGATTTGAGAATCACCAACCACAGAGGACACAAATTTCCACCATCACTAACGCTCCTTTCATTCAAAACTCGAATCGAATGGCCTCCACGTTAACCACAACCGCAAGTTTTCCGAGCGTATTTTTCAACTACTGCAATATTCAAGGCAACGTCCAAGCTTTTCGGCTCACAGGATCGCTCTGATGACAAAAACCGACTTGACTTTTCAGCATTTTCTTCAAGATTTGTAGATTTCGCAGCTCAATTCTGCTTTCGCTGTAAGTTTTCATTCCACGAGAAGCGACGCTCGAGTCAAGTTTGACAGTGGCGTGATTTTCCTGGACCAATCACAATTCTTTGTTGCGCATAGCAACCAATGAGATTGCTTCATTTTGTATGGACAATAGATTACGTCAAATGGCTTTTTTCGTGTTCGCCAAAGTGGGCAAAGGCCGGCTTTCGAGTTATGTTGGAAGATTTTGAAATAAAAAAAAGCTTTATCTGTAGTAGTTTGTTTCGTTATTATATAAAACAAATAGATTCCATGTTGCCGTGCGTCTGTTCAGTAATAGATCACAGAAGATGTCAAAATGTGGTAAGAACATCAGTGACACACTCGGCTATCGCCTCGTGTGCCACTTTTTGTTCTTACAACATTTTGACGTCATCTGTGATCTATTACTGAACAGACGCACGGCAACATGGCATCTATTTGTTAAATAGATAATGAGTAGCGTAGCCAATCAGAGAACAGCATTCGTGATAGAACGCTAGTAGATTTATACCAAAACTCGATAGACTCACGGTACATGTTTTCTATTTCTTAACTTTTGGATTTCTGGCCTTCTTGGAAACAGAGTTCTGTCACAAATGCAACAGAGGTGAAGCGAGCATAAGGCGCGAACGTAATTATATATTAAGTTCTATTTAAAATACGGAAGCGTGCTCGACTGGTGTCTTTAATCAAACTTTTTTCGATAGATGGTATATAAATATTACTCTACGTGGCATCGTTCGTTCAACAAACTCTAGAAAAGCGTTCCGTTCGTGACAAAACTTCTGTTTTTGCTTTTGTAGAGCAAGCCGGATATTGCCATCCTATCTTGTACAAATACACACATAGTTGAGGTATAGATAGTAGTCCCGGGGCATTTGAATTGTCTCCTTTTTTCGTGCCCGGGGACGGGGAATAGACCGCCGAATAAGAAAAAGATGTCAAATGCCCGGAGGTATGCCAGGGGGATATGGTAACAGGTGGAATTGAACCACGCATTAGCCCTCAACGCAAACTAACTTTCGCCAATTAGGTTTCGCGTACACAAAAATTTGTCTTCGTTTAAGGATAATTCTGAAAGATGTACCTCAACAAATTAAGCGTTTTGTTTTGTTTTGTTTTGTTTTGTTTTGTTTTGTTTTTTTTGTTTTCTTTCATCAATGATCAATAACGTTGGGAGAAAAAAAGTCATTTTGCCCTTTGGAACCTAACCTCCAACAACTCGAATTTTTGGAAACTTTTTACACAAGCGGAGGCATGAATTACGTCCAAATAAATGACGTTGCATTGCTTCTGTCGACGAAGTATGCTGTAACGATATATTTTAGGTTCGTTAGATGAAAAAATGTTAATATTTACATCTCCAAAGCCATATTCGGGAACTTCAGGGCTACCGGAAGCACTCTGTAAGAGAGAAGATTCAGTTGAGCCTACACCCAGACAAGAAAAAACGTTAGTAGTATGTGAACGCTTCAGGAAGAGATGTTCGGTATTGAATAGCTGTTCAGCAATATCCTGATTTATTATTTCCGACAAAATGGATATCTTTTACGTTCAAACATCTTTCTTACTCTGTGTTTTTATTAAGAAGGCCAATGCAGTCTTACCCATCCTTCACTTTCTGTGCTGCTTTCCATTTCGGAATCCACACAAAATTGCAGATCACTCCCTTCCGAGGCACTCGGTGAGTTAGGTAATGACTCATTCGACTCCATGAAACCGCGAGTCATATCTCCA
Organism: Orbicella faveolata; assembly: GCF_042242905.1. Lineage (NCBI taxonomy): Eukaryota > Metazoa > Cnidaria > Anthozoa > Scleractinia > Merulinidae > Orbicella > Orbicella faveolata. The sequence goes on along the minus strand of NW_028301536.1, from coordinate 3,225,773 downwards.
ATAGACCAGCGGTTGGGCCGAGCAGGCGTGACACTCATTTCCGGAAGAGACGACAAATGAAAGCTGTGTCTGTGCTCGTTGTTGCGTGACAAGCTGCGTTTGGAAGCTGGGGTAGAGGTCCTGCGCGGGATGAAGCTTTGCGGTCTACGGGTCGAAGCTTTCAAAGGTGAACTCTGTGTTTTGGTTTCGTCGCGAAGACGGTCCAGGCTGCCTGTGGATCGAACTGTCTTGCGTGACGGAGGAGTCACGGTAGAAGACAGTGACAGAAGATTGCTCTCACTTGAAGAACCTGTTAGTAAAGCAAATGACTGCTAGCAACCTTTTAAGAAGCTTGTGGTCTAACCACATTTTGAGTTGTTTTCGCCTGTTGATCCATCAACGATCACAAGCACGGACTTAAATTCATTTCACCGGAAGATTAAAAAGAAAAACAGCCATTTTTTCCCTTACCGATGCGCGCTCATGCAGACACTGACCTATTTCGCAGGAAAAGTAGACCGGTCTGTAAAAATGCCGTGATATGCATGGGAGTTGCACGCTCCTAGTGATAGGCGCTCTGGTTTGAGGGGATGTGAAATTAAAGGCGGGATGTGAGAGACATCTATCATGCTTTGTAGGCGGCATACGTAAAGAGCGGATTTAAAAAAGGCAGCAAATAGCGCTACTCTAGTTTCTTCGTACTATACCAAAGCCCTGCCAAAGCGAGATATGATTTTCACTTATGCGAGATAGCAGACAGCGGGAAAGCGGGACGGTGGGCATGATGCGCTGGCACGGTTGGAGGGGTGTTTATGAATATGTGTCCTAAAAACAGTAGGAGTTAATTAATTATTCACTGCTTTCCTACCCTCTGCTGCAGACTTGAGACTACCTTTACAACGAGTTCTTTCCACAGTTATCTGGCACACAGAGTGAGATCTACAGCAAAATAATAATAATAAAAAAAGAGTTATTAATGTATGTCAGTGCAAGGTAGGGGTATAGATTGTTGGGCTCATTTCGCTGGGAAGAGGTACAAACTTGGACGGCTCAGTCAGGATCAACTCAGATTGCTGATTTACAGGTCTGTTGTCATTATTTAGAAGATTGGGTCCGAGATTTTGTCTCTGCGTTTTCGCCAGTCTTTTATCTGAACAGGATAAAATCGTAGCAGGCACGAAGATTTCGGAAGTGTTGACGTGCGCATGCCTCGTAGACAGCGAACGCACATCGTAGGGCGGGCGGGGCTGAGCGCGGAAAGCATCCTCGATGGCTAGCTAGTTTCTAGTTCAATGGGGGATTACTGAGCAGGGAGCAAAATATTTAGGATTTTCCACTTGGTCCGGTAAGGAACTTGAGTTTTATGCAAGCTTAAGATATCTATGAACCGAACTGAAGACGCGAGTACTTCCCAGATTGTTTCGAATTGTTGAGACAATGAGACGTGGGGCATCGTCATTGTCAGTTTAGCATGAGAACTAGTCATGACTAGTAAGCCTATTAGCTTCATAAATGGTTTAATTTTCAGTGCTCTATGTAAGCTTTCATATCGCGCACAAACCTACCTGCTAGAAACTCGATTCATTCGTGTTTCAGCAAAAATAAGCTTCTTCTTGCCCAGTTTTAGCAAGGAAAGAACCTCGGCAGTGTCCCCCACAACAAATTCGGACAGATTTTCTACATAAACACCTTGACAAAAAAGAGATGTTTCCTATGAAATATGAATTTGATGTAACCTAGACGTACGTATTCATTCATCTAATGTACATGTAACAAAATTAGGTAATCACACGTGCGTGACTTTAAGGGAAAAAGGGGGGGGGGTGGGGGTGGGGGTGAGGGGTGCATATATGTTTATTCATCTCTCAGGAGCACTGCCTGCCCATCTCTAAGTCGCGGGGTACTCCCTTATATGGGCTACAAGGGTATGTGTGGCCCCAAAGGGTATGGTTTTTCAGCCATGTTGGTCATAAATAGGGTATCGATTTTGATCATTTTGGTCATACATACGGTATGACTGGGTATATTTTTTTGAAGGAGCTACTTTGTCATCATTATGATTTATCAATTAGACCTTCAACAAAAGCCCTTCACAATGCCTTTAACATCGGTCTGAACTATAAGGAACTAATGATAAGGCAGGTCTGATACAGGGTATTGATTTCAGAGTCATCATAAATGGGGTATCAAATTTTTGATCAGGTTACAAATACATGCAGGGTAGGGAATTGGGCAGATTTTGTTCATAAATAGGGTTTAGGCTTTTGGGAAGTGCGCCATACACCCCCACCTGAAGTTCAGGACTTATCAGGATTAAATTAATTGTGCTGGCTATATAAGGGTACATGTTACATAGATTAATTTTTAGATGTAATAAATTGATAGTAAAGGGTTCCCAACTGCACTTTAAGAAGTGCTCGGTATAAGCATAAATTTGCTAATTACACGCCATTATGTTCTCCCATTATATACAGTGGAACCCCATCTTATGGCCTCCCCGTAAATAATACAGCCATCTCGTAATTTTACAGCCACTTTATTCTGGCCCAAACAAAAGCTCTGTCAGCCATTTTCTTATTTAATTCAAGAACCTCTTTAATACAGCCACCCTGTTATTGCATATTACAGCCAGATTTTTGTGGCTCATTGGTGACCAGATTGATGGGGTTCCACGGGACATTTATAGTTTTAGATACTTAAATTTATGTCAAAAACGTACCTTTCTTGGGATCCTCTCTCAGCACAAGCTCGACCTTCGAATTAGCAGCATTAAGCAAATCAAATATCTTTTCCTGGTAGATCTGAAGATAAGACATGTAGACCTAGAAAACAAAATTAAAACCACAGTAAGTTACAAATTTATTTGAAACTTACAGTGCAGGAGATAACGTACATTTCTTGACTTTGATTGATAGTTCATGCTCCCAGGGACCGTACCTTAATGGTAAAGAATCAATGGAAAATGGGAGTGGGGGATATTGGAATAATATCCCAAGGATATTTGTAGGTACAATATTTTTTACATATTAGAGAACAGACTTCCATGTTTTTTTTTTAATGGCACAGGGTGAGGTGGGAAGAGTTTACCAGTTAACAAGCACTGCTCGAGCAAAAACAAATCACAGATACACTTAACATAAAATTTTATAGGGGAAGGGGTATTGCATTTTATCAGAAGTGAGAATGCAAGCATTCTGAGCAGTGTCATATTTCACTTAAAGTTATCAGCCAATTATTTTTCTTTAAAAATTAGTTACCTTGTATTCATGATACTTGTCCAAATGGATCCTCTTGAACAGCTTTTCCACCGTTTGAACACAGATGCCATCACTTGACATTAAGGTGTGTGTCTTTCCTAACAAAGAATAATAGTGGAACTACATTTAATCGTTTTTGGGGGTTAACAATTATTGTGTTTTGGTACTGATAATTACATGGGTGGTTCATAATTGGAGCAGGGAGGCAGGCAGCAAATGCTATATAAAAGGGGAAAAGATGGTCGAAGGTCTCTCCTTTTAAGGGTTGTAAATTGCACGAGTGTAAATTTTAGAGGATGCCATCAGTTTTAGGGGAGGGATTAAAAGTTGACTCGTCTCCTAAATTAGAAAAGGTTTTGATTAATATTCTCCGAAAAGCATAACCACCCCTTTAGGAGTTTCCTCCTCCCCTCCCCCCCCCCCCCCCCCTTCCCCAACCTGGGTTCTATGTTACTGCAGTATTCAAGTTTTATTACCTAAAAATTATGGTATCTATAAAGATATTTTTGTCGTACCTGTACCAGTTTGGCCATATGCCATGAGAGTTCCATTAAAGCCTGAGAATACTGCATCAACCAGTGGTCTGCCAACAGTTTTAAAAACCTGTAAAACAGGAAATAACTAACTGAAGGATACTTGACTATATACATCAATGTATACAGTGGTATCAATTGACAGCTGGTTAAATAATCAGCATTCACATTAATTTCTGTTTACTTAATTATCTCAATCATGGTTTCCAACACCATCTTGACAGGTTAGAGGCAAAGTGGTCAGAAATTACAGTGTTTGTATGGGAATTACATGACAAATAACTTTTTCAAAAATTGAATTTTGAACAATTTGTGAACTGCAATGTTAAAATACTATAGGTAGAAGATTGTATTCACCAAGTTTGAATGATGTAGCTCAACTAGAAAATGCACACTCAGTTGATTTTTCTGATTTTTCTTTTATTTGTCTGTAAATTTGGCTAAGTTGATGCGGTTCACGGGAAAAAAATTACAGACAACTGTATGGGAAATTATAATGTTCTTACATGTACGTAGTAAGAATATTTAAGGTGTAAGTTACACACAGTGCAGCTCAGATATAAGTGAACTACACATATGCAATTTATACACTGTATTTTGTGCATACAAGTATGCCATAAATGCACAATCATATGTGCACATATACACGTGCATGTATGTCTCTTTGTGCATTCCCATCAGTTTCTTTATATGTATGAAGCATTATTGGTCAAACAAAGGACATTTCTCAGGGACTGAAAAAGCACCAGGCTTCAAAGTGAAATTTGCATATTGTTAAAACATCAATGAAAGCTAATAAAATGTCATATTTTGAGTTTTTCATCACTTTGCAAATTCACCGACAATTACTGACATGTACATGTACTAATGTTTATTAACACTTGCTTGATCTTTAGCTATCAAAAATGGGAAGAAAATTGAAACAGTCACTTGAATGAATTAACTCCTTATTTTAACATATTTAGTTTATATAAAAATGATAATAAACTGGAGTGGTACATGTATTACCTCGCCATTGCTTGCTTGAGAAGAGAAGATGTTGTCAAATTTGTATCTTCTTTCCTTGGCATCATAGAGTGAAACCTAATTGATAGCATGAACAATGTTAAGAGGATCCATGCAGTCATGAAGGATGTATACATTACAAATGTTCCTAGTAACTGTCATAGCCTTGATGCCAATCACTGAAAGGAGGTTGTGCTGGGAAAGGGGAGAGGGTGTGGTTGGGTCCTGAATTGTCTGAATTTTAAAATGTTGTTTCACTGTTTTACTGTTACATTGTAACCTAATTATATATACTGGTATGCTGTCTTTTTAGAAAATTGAGAGTGAGAAAATATTCAGATTAATTTTGTTTGTCACAATTTCATTATATGCAAATTCATTTCAATGATATATATATTTTTTAAATATCAGGTGGTAGCTAGTATTAACAAGATTAGAAGGAAAAAGAAAATATCAATTGATTAAACGATTTAGAGTTAATTTACTTTAAATAATACTCTGAGGTACATTTAGAGGTCTGAAACTATCAATTATTTCACGATAAACTGTATGTTAATTTATAAAGATTATTAATAATCTTATTTTATTGAATGGCAATAATAAAAGTTCAGTCAAAGAAAAGTATCTCAAAATAGTACATACACACACACACACACACACACACACACACACACACACACATACATACATACATACATACATACATACATACATACATACATACATTTTATTTGTTATCAAATTAAAATTACAATTGTAACATGCCCACGGATAGCTGAGCTAATAATAAAGGTAACTAAAATAGAAATTTGCTTTTATTTTTGTGACAATCAGAGTGGAATAAAATTAATGATGGAACAATGACCAAGCATGCAATTTGTTTCTCTACACTGACAGTTTTTCCTTTTTAACCCAAATCACCTTTCAGAACCTTTTTCATCCCATTCCAAGATCCCACGATTCATGTCAATATTTTTTCAAAATTAATATATTTTTGTCTCTTTGTTTCAATTAGTACACATTGTATTTCCTCCACTTAACTTGTGCTGGATTTTTCTTACTACTCCCTTAAAAAGTATGTCCCTCAGATCAGTCAACTACACTAGCACAACTCTCTGCCATTGAGCTTTCAAAAAGAATTTTCAATCAACATATTAAACAATGCAGCTTCATGTGTGGTAAAACTACCACAAAGGCTCAATTTGCATGCACTTCTTTGCATTTGGTGTGGTATAATCAATTACTCACTGCATGACTCTTATTTTGCAAATATTAATGGACATCAACAGAAAGGTTTATGGCTATAGATGGAATTTTAGATATGTATATATACCATAAGAAGTGATAGGTAACTTTTAACTTAACTTAATTTAATAAATGCTTTGAACCCAGGTCTGTATCAGTAGTTTGTATAGTGTGATCGTCCTGGTGAGGGTAGTTCTGAAAAGACAAACGAACTTCCAACAGACTGACTTAATTTGACTAACAAAAGACGCGCCAAAAACCGACTAATTTGACTAACAATAGACAGATTGAAACCCGCCAATGACTGATGACAAATTTTACACAAGTCTTTCAGCCAATACCATCATGGCTAAACTGACCAATCATGTTCAACGGACCAGACTTACAACATCATCGACTGACAAAACTATTCACTTGACTCTGAAGATGACTTCCTCTCAGGTTGTCGAAACGTCAGTCACCAACAACAGTTCTTTTCAGAGCTACCCTCACCCGGACGATCACACTATACGAACTAATTAACTTAATTTATTAGTAATTTTATTGGGAGTGCCCCTGATTAGTCGGCCTTCGGGCTGACTATAAGTTTTAGACACTTAATAAAGTTTATTGATTGATTAATTGATTGAGACTTACAGGAATACAAACAAAAATAGTGTTTTGTGAGCTATAAACTGTAAATAGATGTACTTGCTCCCTTTTCAGTTAACGGCTTTGGAACAACATTTAATTGTTTTGTGAGCAATTAGCTACTGATTCCTCCTGTGCCTCTGATAGAGGTGAGACGTGTCACCTTGGTCTAATTATGTCTAATTATTATTTCGTCAAGTGTTGGACTAATTCATTAAAAAGCTGAATAATTATTACATTTTATGGCATTACAAAATAAAACAAAATTTTACTTACCTGATTGCTACTTTGCAATTTACTTTGACTATAATTGTGATCATTACTCAAAACTTGAAATTATTTATCAGGAGGTTGAGGATAAATTATTTTACAGAGCCCTTTTTGTAGGATTTTTCTTAAACCTTTATGGCTTGGTGCAAGGCAAAAGTTGATACACAAATTTATTTACCCTACTTCTGCTGTCTCCCAAGTGGTTGGTTGGTTGCATTTTCGTGATTTAATAACCTCACATGTTTATCATTCTTTGCATTGTTGGTGGTTTAAAATCATACTGTCCACCACAAAGAAGCCAAACTTTAGACTCTGTCATCTAGAAAAACTATTTAATTCAACCACTTTCCACTATTACTAATTTGTTAAGTTTTGGGTAATATGTTGCAAAGGGTATGTAGTTTACACGTAAGAACCGCAGGCACACAAATAGAATTATACATGCTTATTTAATGAAATCAATTTAAACTGACCTTTGAATAAAATGAAAATATCCTTTCAAAGTACGCTCTATTGCTTAGGCAAATACTTTTCGACATCTCCAATGGTTAAAATAAATTCTTTTATTTTCTTAATTGTCCATCAAAAATATTGGTTTGTTTAAGTTTCTAAACATTCTACGACCGTTGACCTGTTTCAGTTGAAGATTTCTTATGAGATCGCAAATGACTATTTACATGAGAACACTAGTGCCGATTTAAATCGAAGCGAAAACAAACTTTTCCAAATTTCTGTTTCACTAATCCAAGTTAATATATTTAAGTAGTCAGCTTGCACTTTGTTTGTTAGTCGCGTGAGTAATATACAATGCTCATTTTGCCGTTCGATTATTCCATGCACAACAAAACGCACGTTTGTTTTCGATAAGATGCAATTACAGTCAAAACAACAAATTAAAGTCTGTGTGCAAATAGAGTTTCAAGACGAAAGTTCCAGAAAATAAGACGCACCTTTAGAAAATTGCTTTCGAATATGACAAATCAACACGGAAATACAATATCAAAACAATATTAAATTGACGAGCGTGAAAGAAAAAAAAGTAAGTCATGGGAATTACTTGATCACGCTATCAATTCGCACTTTCGAGTTACTAACCTCAAGTTTGTCGTATTCAACGCCAAGTTCTTCTTGTCGTTTTGATTCTTCCAGAGTTCTCGGCCGCACGCGCACATACACTCGGATTCTGTCCGACTCTATATATTGGAAGGCAAATATTAAAATATAACATAAAGTTGTCAAGTCACGCGTTTGCGGGGGTCTCGAATAACAACAATGTCTGGAACCGCTAAAGATTTTAACGAGCGACAAACGATATAGCAGTTCTTTACTTAAGTTCTAAACTTTGTTAATACAT